>NC_092275.1:19843989-19848989 GCF_036320965.1 Panulirus ornatus
TCAGTTGCAATTAACAGCGACAGAAGCATCCATGGCAGTGACAGATCTTCATTTGTAGACAACGTCTGTGGATTTATATCTGTCTCGAATATGAAAGTAGACGAAGCTACGAGAACCCTGGGTAGTTGTGTATGGTGCGGTGTTCTGGAGGTATTGGTGTGCTGTCAAGGGGTTGTGTCCGGCAGGTAGAAACTCACTAAGTGCGGCCTGGGGCAGTGTTCCGCAGGGTAGAGACTCACCAACTGCGGCCTGGGGCAGTGTTCCGCAAGAGGAGACCCACCAGGTGCGGCCTGAGGCGGCGAGGGTGTGGTGGCTGAAGTGCACAGTGATCAACATGGCGCTGGTGCGACATGAAAGAGGAGGAGGAGGAGCGGGAAACTCTGGGTCGAGGAGGAGGAGATGCGGATGTCAAGCTGATGCTGGGAGAGAGAGAGAGAGAGAGAGAGAGAGAGAGAGAGAGAGAGAGAGAGAGAGAGAGAGAGAGAGAGAGAGAGAGAGAGAGAGAGAGAGAGAGAGAGAGAGAGAGAGTGTGGAGGTGGTAAGGCCAGAGGTTTTCTTCATCAACATCTGGAAGAAGAATAAGGCAAGAAAATTCCCTCAACCTTTCAACGTCTTTTTTAAAATCTCACTCACCTCCACTGCTTCGTCAAAAAAAGAAGAAGAAGAAGAGGAAGAAGGACTACAGAACCGTGCTGGAACAGCTGCCATGAGAGACATTTTATAATGGTGGTGAAAAGATAACGCGTTTCCTTTCAGGTCAATGGTAGAGCTTGCTTGGGGGAGAGGGAGGACAGCCCACCCGAGTCGGATGGCTGGGGGAGGAAACGGTGGGGAGGCTGGGGAGAAAAGTGAGGCTCTGTAATATTAAAGGAGAGGGAGAGCTGAGTAGTGTCGCCTCGTGAACCAACTCAGTGCTCTAGCATGGAGAGGACGTGCACGAAAAGGCAGGGGTCTCTTCGCTCATAAGAGTACATCAGATGCTGCTTCAGTGCATGAATCTGCGTCTCGGATTCGATTTAAGGAATCGACTCAGGTGATGAAACCAAACCTAATCAATGCTGAGAGTTGGAATGAATCCCGAAGTATAGAACAAAATATCATTCTTTTACACGAAGCTAAGGAAGTGAAGGTGAACAAATAAAAAGATAGATTGAGATTCAATCTTTCTCAAAACCATATACTTTTCTGATCCTGTAACGAAACCCTCATATCTTCCCTTCTGGCCTGTGTGGTACTGGTTCTTTCCATGGAGCTTCTTTGGCTCGAAAACTAGCTTGAGCAAAACTAAACAACAGACAACTTAGATCTTGCAAACTAGGCCGAACATGTAAAGGAGATGTGTTTATGTGGACCACCAGTTCATGATGCTGGTTTTGGTGCTCGTGACACTGCTTCATTATTAAACATCAGGGTTCAAGGTAAACTAAGGTAATGAATGCTGAACGTTTGCCGTAATTATCATCATCATCTCATGATCTTGTATTATAAGGATGATGAAAATGATGATTTTTGATAATGATACTCTTAATATTAAATCATTCACAATTCACACTATCAATGCACTTATCATTATCATTATTTTCATCATAATTGTTATTATTAACATTATTACTATCATTATCGTGAATTATATCATTTGAACAAGTAACCATAAAACTAATATCAAATGATAAATTCACTATTAGTCATTAATAAGAGTGACCTTCAGTATACTACATGTGTTAATACTGCACAGCTAAACCAGCTAACTATACCCTGCTATACTATACAGAATCAAGCCAGGTGTACTTTGAAGTAATAGGTTGGTAGTCTATGATAAAATGCCTCTTCGGCTCTACCCAAGTTGAGATATCTACCCGTTTTTGAAATGGTATTCATCATACAAAGATTCTATTACGAGATCTGGCAAAATTCTTGACCCATACCTACATATAAGTAGGCTTCCTACTTAGGTCACTACGATGGCAAAATTCTGATTCAAGTGACTACTTACTGCTACTACAACTACTACTGTTACTTATAGCTATTACATCCACTACATCTCTTACTACTACTACTACTACTACTATCAAAACTATTACTTCCACTACTTTCTTACTACTACTACTACTTTACTACTACTACTACTAATACCACTACCACTACTACTATCAAAAGTATTACTTTCACTACTTTCTTCTACTACTACTACTACTTTACTACTACTCCTACTGCTACTACTACTACTACTACTACCACTACTACTATCAAAAGTATTACTTCCACTGCTTTCTTACTACTACTACTACTACTACTACCACCATTACTACAACTACTATTACCGAGGCTGCAACGGCACCAAGAATCACTTTTATTAACACACTTATAAGACCCGGCACTACAACAACCAGATCAATTCCACTGCTACAGTTGCTACCAATGCTACGAACATAGCACGAATCAGTCTCCTATCGGCAAAGGAAAACGCGACCACCAAACCAGAAGACCACAGAACTATGACCACTTAATTTTGCTGACCACTGCCCTCACCAACAACCTATTTCTGAGATATTACCTTCTTGTGGTACTAAGTAGAACAAATACTTGGGCTCTCTATAGCGAATTGAATCCCCCTTAAATCCATTCGAAATGCTTGGAGTCGATAGTATCCCCACCATGAGGAGGATCTAAGCCTCTATAACTCTATGAGCGACGTGGTTATAACACCATCTGTTTTCCGTCAACTACGATTACTATCCTCATACATAAAGAGAAGAGGGAACTGTTACCTCATAATACGTCATGACAGCTGATAGAAAACTGGTCAGAATATATTCCAGTCGAGATTTAACCGATTCCAGACCTTATTTACTTTCGATTTTGAGGATGTAGGAGGAGGAAGAGCTTAGAGCACCAGTCGAGCATCTCTTCAGCGCCTTCGGTCTGTGAGTGAGGGAGGGCGAGAGTGAGTCACCTGCTGGTTGAAGGAGGGTGGAGCCGTGGGCAAGATGGCTGATAAGACTTCAGAAAGAAATAGAAAATTTTTTTTTTTTCGTAAGTAATTTTTTTTTTTCTTTAACGAAGTAGTAACCACAGGATTCGTGTTTCCCTCAATAGTCGTACGCTGTTGACCGAAACCCCCCTCATTATCTCTCACGTTTCCAAGTCTTCCTCTTCCTCCTCCTCCTCTTCCCCATGTCTCCCCATATTCTCGACACCCTCCCTACCACCAACCAGCCTCACCCGGACAGCCTCATAAACATTCCTCTTCATAACGCAGCTCGCACGGTAGCAGGGAGCCACAGGGGTTCGGGGTGAAGCTGTTATTTTTCCGCTGGAAAAAAATTTTTGTGATGGGCTGCTTGTTCCAGTGTGTGTGTGTGTGTGTGTGTGTGTGTGTGTGTGTGGGTGTGTGTGTGTGTGTGTGTGTGTGTGTTTTACCGTTTGAGTTTGTGTACTTTTAGAAAATAATCGCAAAATACATCATCAAAGAACACTGCTGTATAGAGCTACAGTCTACAGGATTCTCATTCCAAAAGGAAAGCAACTGAAGAGAATTTAATAGCTCTGGCGGCAAGGGATTCAATCCCTTAAATATCCCCCCCCCCCCCCCCAAGCCATGGGTCGAATCCTCTTCACGAAGTACTTCGATTGGAGCGTCTATGGAAACGCATGTTTTATTCTTTTACTTGCACGTAGACTGCATATATATATATATATATATATATATATATATATATATATATATATATATATATATATATATATATATATATATATATTTCCCTGGGGATAGGGGAGAAAGAATACTTCCCACGTGTTCCCTGCGTGTCGTAGAAGGCGACTAAAAGGGGAGGGAGCGGGTGGCTGGAAATCCTCCCCTCTCGTTTTTTTCAATTTTCCAAAAGAAGGAACAGAGAAGGGGGCCAGGTGAGGATGCTCCCTCAAAGGCCCATTCCTCTGTTCTTAACGCTACCTCGCTGACGTGGGAAATGGCGAATAGTACGAAAGAAAGAAGAAATATATATATATATATATATATATATATATATATATATATATATATATATATATATATATATATATATATATATATATATATATATAAGGTTATTTAATGTATGTATGACTCATGGTGAGGTGCCTGAGGATTGGCGGAATGCGTGCATAGTGCCATTGTACAAAGGCAAAGGGGATAAGAGTGAGTGCTCAAATTACAGAGGTATAAGTTTGTTGAGTATTCCTGGTAAATTATATGGGAGGGTATTGATTGAGAGGGTGAAGGCATGTACAGAGCATCAGATTGGGGAAGAGCAGTGTGGTTTCAGAAGTGGTAGAGGATGTGTGGATCAGGTGTTTGCTTTGAAGAATGTATGTGAGAAATACTTAGAAAAGCAAATGGATTTGTATGTAGCATTTATGGATCTGGAGAAGGCATATGATAGAGTTGATAGAGATGCTCTGTGGAAGGTATTAAGAATATATGGTGTGGGAGGCAAGTTGTTAGAAGCAGTGAAAAGTTTTTATCGAGGATGTAAGGCATGTGTACGTGTAGGAAGAGAGGAAAGTGATTGGTTCTCAGTGAATGTAGGTTTGCGGCAGGGGTGTGTGATGTCTCCATGGTTGTTTAATTTATTTATGGATGGGGTTGTTAGGGAGGTAAATGCAAGAGTTTTGGAAAGAGGGGCAAGTATGAAGTCTGTTGGGGATGAGAGAGCTTGGGAAGTGAGTCAGTTGTTGTTCGCTGATGATACAGCGCTGGTGGCTGATTCATGTGAGAAACTGCAGAAGCTGGTGACTGAGTTTGGAAAAGTGTGTGGAAGAAGAAAGTTAAGAGTAAATGTGAATAAGAGCAAGGTTATTAGGTACAGTAGGGTTGAGGGTCAAGTCAATTGGGAGGTGAGTTTGAATGGAGAAAAACTGGAGGAAGTGAAGTGTTTTAGATATCTGGGAGTGGATCTGGCAGCGGATGGAACCATGGAAGCGGAAGTGGATCATAGGGTGGGGGAGGGGGCGAAAAT
>NC_092275.1:19853989-19883989 GCF_036320965.1 Panulirus ornatus
CTATGATTCACTTCCGCTTCCATGGTTCCATCCGCTGCCAGATCCACTCCCAAATATTTAAAACACTTCACTTCCTCCAGTCTCTCTCCATTCAAACTTACCTCCCAATTGACTTGTCCCTCAACCCTACTGTACCTAAAAACTTTGCTCTTATTTACATTTACTCTCAGCTTTCTTCTTTCACACACTTTACCAAACTCAGTCACCAGCTTCTGCAGTTTCTCACCCGAATTAGCCACCAGCGCTGTATCATCAGCGAACAACAACTGCCTCACTTCCCAAGCTCTCTCATCCACAACAGACTGCATACTTGCCCCCTTTCCAAAACTCTTGCATTCACCTCCCTAACAACCCCATCCATAAACAAATCAAACAACCATGGAGACATCACGCACCCCTGCCGCAAACCTACATTCACTGAGAACCAATCACTTTCCTCTCTTCCTACACGTACACATGCCTTACATCCTCGATAAAAACTCCACTGTTTCTAACAACTTGCCTCCCACACCATATATTCTTAATACCTTCCACAGAGTATCTCTATCAACTTTATCATATGTCTTCTCTAGATCCATAAATGTTACATACAAATCCATTTGCTTTTCTATGTATTTGTTACATACATTCTTCAAAGCAAACACCTGATCCACACATCTTCTACCACTTCTGAAACGACACTGCTCTTCCCCAATCTGATGCTCTGTACATGCCTTCACCCTCTGTAATTTGAGCACTCACTTTCATCCCCTTTGCCTTTGTACAATGGCACTATGCAAGCATTCCGCCAATCGTCAGGCACCTCACCATGAGTCATACATACATTAAATAACCTTACCAACCAGTCAACAATACAGTCACCCCCTTTTTTAAATAAATTCTACTGCTATACCATGCAAACCCGCTGCCTTGCCGGCTTTCATCTTCCGCAAAGCTTTTACTACCTCTTCTCTGTTTACCAAATCATTCTCCCTAACCCTCTCACTTTGCACACAACCTCGACCAAAACACCCTATATCTATATCTGTATCTATCTATCTATCTATCTATCTATCTATCTATCTATCTATCTATCTATATCTATATATATATATATATATATATATATATATATATATATATATATATATATATATATATATATATATATATATATATACACATATATAATTATGAGTAAGCCTGTGAGGATGATGAAGAGCGTGGTAGGTGGGTAAAGAGGGCGGCTGATGGAGGCGGGTGAAAATTAAAGGGGGTAGATGAGAGAGGCAGCGGGTGGTGGGACCTGAGACAGAGGGGCACCATGAGTGTGGAGGGACCTGAAGCAGAGGAAGGGGGGGGGGGCACCAGGCGTTTAGGGGCACCACCTGGCGTAGGGAAACTACGGGTGGGTTAAAACTGGGACGGGAGAGTGATTCGAATGGGATCACAAAAGAACGACAGAGATGAATGGGATTAAAGACCGGGACATGTGGAGTTAAGGGATGAGAATGAAGTGAAAAGAAGGACCAAATGAGAGATGAATCTGAGAGAGAAACGATAGGGAACCGGTGGTTGAAACTAGGAAAGAACTTAGAGTGACATGGGTCATGTAGATGATGGGAATGAGGAACGAGTGGTAGGTGATCAGATGTGATCGAGTGAAGTGAGGAATATGTGAGTCGTGTATGAGAAATTATTGAAAGAGAAGCTATGGAAGAACGTGGAGAGGTGTAGACATTCTTGCTCAGTGTGAAGAACACGGAATAGGGAACCACTGTGTCGAGAGTGTAATATATTCATATTCTTCATCTCCTAAAAGGAGTATGAGGATAGTGATGCCTATCCCAGGGGAACGTGGACGACCCTTGTCCTTGCCAGATCTGGTAGGCTAGGGAACCCGGATAGGGAACCCGGATAGGGAACCCGGATAGGGAACCCAGCTCTGAAAAATCTATCCCCAAATAATGTCCAGGCCGATTTGCACTTGGTGCTCGCCACGTAAATGGGAATGGAGTTGATGCATCAGGCCTGTAAATATAGAGAGACAGGGATGCAGACAGATCGCTAGATAGGTGGGGTGGATGTGGAAATTAATAGATAGATAAACAGATAAATAGATAGGTACATAGATGGATAGATGAATAAAGACTGAAAAAGATAGATAAATAGATATATACACTGATAGATAGACAGATAGACAGATAGATACATATACAGACAGGTTCCTAAAAAGAGAGACAGATAGATAAACAGAGAGAGAGAGAGAGAGAGAGAGAGAGAGAGAGAGAGAGAGAGAGAGAGAGAGAGAGAGAGAGAGAGAGAGAGAGAGAGAGAGAGAGAGAGAGAGAGAGCATAACAGATAAATGCAAAAGCCTCGAGAATCAGTTGTGCACAGGCAGGCAGAGAGTGTCGGGTCCATCAAGTTCCCAGGAGGCTGAAGGCTAGACCAGCTGATAAAGGTGAACATTCAAACGCTTTAGAAGAGCGCGATGCACGCCAGCCCCGGCGCACTAAGGCAGGCGAACCACCGCCACGATGGCCTCCTGAGCTGAGAGTCAGAGCCGCAACAAGTGAGGTGGGATGGAGGGAGTGGTTCCTCCTGCAGCGACTGCTTCGGGGTTGCGAAATACACTCCCACGATCCAGGGTGAGGAGGTGGAGCAGTTATCCCCGGAATGCATCATTCCCAAGCACCACTGGTCCATCATTTGTCTCATTAAAGAATTATAGTAATTGGTCTTATTGTCGCCATTGTAATAAAGGAGAAAATGGGACAAATCCTCTTACTGGAGAGACGAAATGGATATTCTTAGCTTTTTTTTCGTTTTAGTCTTTTCAGGAAGTAAGTATAGAAGTAAGGTTTACCTCAGCCACTTAAGAGGATTCAGTAAGCAAACATGGTCACAAAAAACACTGTTTCCGTCAATCAGTCACTGGTCAAATTGTCTGTTTGGAGACGGAGTCCACTTGCCTCCTTATCTGGAGACGGAGTCCACTGGCCATCTAGTCTGGAGACGGAGTCCACTGGCCATCTTGTCTGGAGACAGAGTCCACTAGCCTCCTTGTCTGGAGATGGAGTCCACTGACCTCCTTGCCTGGAGACGGAGTCCACTGGCCTCATTGTCTGGAGACGGAGTCCACTGGCCATCTTGTCTGGGGACGGAGTCCACTGACCTTGTCTGGAGACGGTGTCCACTGACCTCCTTGTCTGGAGACGAATTCCATTAGCCTCCTTGTCTGAAGACTGACTTTACTGGCTTCAGTTGTCAGTTGTCTTCCTACAAACGAGGAAGCTGTAAGTCTACGCTGGTGATCTTTGCTTCCGCTTCCCCCTCACATCCACACCGGAGGAATATGTGACAGAAAGAAAACGTTGTTCCGACATGACCTGAGCAAATACACTGTAACTTTCAGCACATTCATTCATGTCAGAGAATCAACACAGCCTGTGAGTACATTGCCATGAGTGAACCGACAGGGTCATGCATTAAGACCACACGAAGCCGAGTCGATCTGCAAGTGCGACAGAAACATGTTCCTCCTCGTCTTTATGAAGGTACGAGATCGCTATCCCAAAGCCCGGCTCTCTCACAGACATCTCTGGTTACCCTAAACTTCTCAGAAGAACGCATGGACTCCCCCTAAGCCCTCGTCCCTCACTTTCTCAGTGGGACAATCTCCATTGTCAACATACTTCCCACTGGAGAGAGAGTTTCCGGGAAGAGAAGGTCCATGAATGGTGAACACCGCACCGACCACGTCATCGACTTTGGAGGTCCATACAATGGATTTCCTTTTTTACAGCTAATCTCTGTGAACGCTAGCCAGCTTATACGTCAACAGACATGCTCGTCGCTACCGCCCGTAGGCCTCTACACCCTCAAAGACGCAGCATTATGTAGCGTTGAAAGCGCTACTCCATGCTAGGACGAATGAGACACCGGTGAGGAGTATGGACTGCTTGCTCAAAAGAAACACACAGTCACTGTCTCTATATTTCTCCCTTAGACTTCTGTGACGTATATTATGCACGGTTTCCACAACGGAGCAGAGGGTCATGTTATGTCCGACGTGTTGATGTTATTGCAATGCGATTTTGTGGGTTTTTTTAAAATAAATTTTGAGATAGAAAATGAGGGAAATCCGCAGAGATGTAATTACATTATTTCATTTTTTTTTTTTGCATCGCTGAATTTGCCCAGATTACTAGTTCCCCACTCCACGATGCTGTACACACACACACACACACACACACACACACACACACACACACTGCATATATATATATATATATATATATATATATATATATATATATATATATATATATATATATATATATCCACTGCAATGCCATCCAAACCAGCTGCCTTGCCGGCTTTCATCTTCTGCAAAGCTTTTCCTACCTCTTCTCTGTTTACCAAATCATCCCCCCTAACCCTCTCACTCCCCCCTAACCCTCTCGACCAAAACACCCTATATCTGCCACTCTATCATCAAACACATTCAACAAACCTTCAAAATACTCACTCCATCTCCTCACATCACCACTACTTGTTGTCACCTCCCCATTAGCCTCCTTCACTGAAGTTCTCATTTGTTCCCTTGTCTTACGCACTTTATTTACCTCCTTCCAAAACATCTTTTTATTCTCCCTAAAATTTAATGACACTCTTTCACCCCAACTCTCATTTGCCCCCTTTTTCACCTCTTGCACCTTTCTCTCGACCTTCTGCCTCTTTCTTTTATACATCTCCCACTCATTTGCATTATATCCCTGCAAAAATCGTCTCTCTCTTCTCTTTCACTAATAATCTTACTCCTTCATCCCACCACTCACGGAAACCGAGGATTTTAGGAAAAACTTACACAAGAAATTGGAATTTATTAAAAAGGGGGGTGACTTTATTGTTGACTGGTTGGTAAGGTTATTTAATGTATGTATGATTCGTGATGAGGTGCCTGAGGATTGGCGGAATGCTTGCATAGTGCCATTGTACAAAAGCAAAGGGGACAAAGGTGAGTGCTCAAATTACAGAGGTATAAGTTTGTTGAGTATTCCTGGGAAATTATATGGGAGGGTATTGATTGAGAGGGTGGAGGCATGTACAGAGCATCAGACTGGGAAAGAGCAGTGTGGTTTCAGAAGTGGTAGAGGGTGTGTGGATCAGGTGTTTGCTTTGAAAAATGTATGTAAGAAATACTTAGAAAAGCAAATAGATTTGTATGTAGCATTTATGGATCTGAAAAAAGGCATATGATAGAGCTGATAGAGATGCTCTGTGGAAGGTATCAAGAATATATGGTGTGGGAGGCAAGTTGTTAGAAGCAGTGAAAAGTTTTTATCAAGGATGTATGGCATGTGTACGAGTAGGAAGAGAGGAAAGTGATTGGTTCTCAGTGAATGTAGGTTTGCGGCAGGAGTGTGTGATGTCTCCATGGTTGTTTAATTTGTTTATGGATGGGGTTGTTAGGGAGGTGAATGCAAGGGTTTTGGAAAGAGGGGCAGGTATGCAGTCTGTTGTGGATGAGAGAGCTTGGGAAGTGAGTCAGTTGTTGTTGGCTGATGATACAGCGCTGGTGGCTGATTCATGTGAGAAACTGCAGAAGCTGGTGACTGAGTTTGGTAAAGTGTGTGAAAGAAGAAAGTTGACAGTAAATGTGAATAAGAGCAAGGTTATTAGGTACAGTAGGGTTGAGGGTCAAGTCAATTGGGAGGTAAATTTGAATGGAGAAAAACTGGAGGAAGTGAAGTGTTTTAGATATCTCTGAGTGGATTTGGCAGCGGATGGAACCATGGAAGCGGAAGTGAATCATAGGGTGGGGGAGGGGGCTACCTCACTAACGCGGGAGACAGCGACAAAGCAAAATATATAAATAAATAAATCACACCGCGAGAGACAACTAGCCACCTTTGGCGAGGCTGTACCACTGGAAGTAAAACAAAGATGTATAAGAACATGAAGACTAAAAGGTGCAACCTCTACCCGAGCCCAGATCCCGTCCACAGAGCCCCGACCACCAACCCCTCAAAGCTTATCTCTGTACGTCTCGGCAAAAGGCGCGAGAACTGCTGATGAAAACGCCAAAGAAAAAAGAAAAAAAAGACACGGGACTCCGACCTATCCAGAAGGCAGATGGTTAATTCACTAAAAGTACTGATAAAAACACCCATTCATGATATACGATCTGATATCAATCTACGAAGAAGAAAAAAAAAAAGGAGGGAGGACGGGATTGTACACTCTGTTCAACAAGCAATCAGAGACCAGAACTTCAAACGGCTGGTGGAGTTTTCCACGAATCCAATCAGCAGGGATCTCCATATTGCCACTAGTCAGCCATTATTCAACCGTTCCATCCAGGTCTCTGCTGTCTTAAACCATACAGGTTCTGATCCCATGTTACAAGATGCTTTCCTGACGAAAGATAGGACTCAACCGTTAAGTGGATCTGGTATGTAGGTTACGAACAGACGCGCGCAAAGAAAACGAGGATTTTAGGAAAAAACAGACACAAGAAATTGATATCCTTTTAGGCTATTTGATGATGATGATGATGATTATATATATATATATATATATATATATATATATATATATATATATATATATATATATATATATATATATATATATATATATATATATATATATTCCACCTAATCCACGGGGAAATAAAACACGATGTTCCCAAGTGCACTTTCGTGTAATGATCATGTCGTTAGCGGATTACAGTGAATTTACTGGATCACGCACTCAACTATGAATCTTTCCACAATATATATATATATATATATATATATATATAGAAAGGGGGTGACTGTATTGTTGACTGGTTGGTAAGGTTATTTAATGTATGTATGACTCATGGTGAGGTGCCTGAGGATTGGCGGAATGCGTGCATAGTGCCATTGTACAAAGGCAAAGGGGATAAGAGTGAGTGCTCAAATTACAGAGGTATAAGTTTGTTGAGTATTCCTGGTAAATTATATGGGAGGGTATTGATTGAGAGGGTGAAGGCATGTACAGAGCATCAGATTGGGGAAGAGCAGTGCGGTTTCAGAAGTGGTAGAGGATGTGTGGATCAGGTGTTTGCTTTGAAGAATGTATGTGAGAAATACTTAGAAAAGCAAATGGATTTGTATGTAGCATTTATGGATCTGGAGAAGGCATATGATAGAGTTGATAGAGATGCTCTGTGGAAGGTATTAAGAATATATGGTGTGGGAGGCAAGTTGTTAGAAGCAGTGAAAAGTTTTTATCGAGGATGTAAGGCATGTGTACGTGTAGGAAGAGAGGAAAGTGATTGGTTCTCAGTGAATGTAGGTTTGCGGCAGGGGTGTGTGATGTCTCCATGGTTGTTTAATTTGTTTATGGATGGGGTTGTAAGGGAGGTAAATGCAAGAGTCCTGGAAAGAGGGGCAAGTATGAAGTCTGTTGGGGATGAGAGAGCTTGGGAAGTGAGTCAGTTGTTGTTCGCTGATGATACAGCGCTGGTGGCTGATTCATGTGAGAAACTGCAGAAGCTGGTGACTGAGTTTGGTAAAGTGTGTGGAAGAAGAAAGTTGAGAGTAAATGTGAATAAGAGCAAGGTTATTAGGTACAGTAGGGGTGAGGGTCAAGTCAATTGGGAGGTGAGTTTGAATGGAGAAAAACTGGAGGAAGTGAAGTGTTTTAGATATCTGGGAGTGGATCTGTCAGCGGATGGAACCATGGAAGCGGAAGTGGATCATAGGGTGGGGGAGGGGGCGAAAATTTTGGGAGCCTTGAAAAATGTGTGGAAGTCGAGAACATTATCTCGGAAAGCAAAAATTGGTATGTTTGAGGGAATAGTGGTTCCAACAATGTTGTATGGTTGCGAGGCGTGGGCTATGGATAGAGATGTGCGCAGGAGGATGGATGTGCTGGAAATGAGATGTTTGAGGACAATGTGTGGTGTGAGGTGGTTTGATCGAGTAAGTAACGTAAGGGTAAGAGAGATGTGTGGAAATAAAAAGAGCGTGGTTGAGAGAGCAGAAGAGGGTGTTTTGAAATGGTTTGGGCACATGGAGAGAATGAGTGAGGAGAGATTGACCAAGAGGATATATGTGTCGGAGGTGGAGGGAACGAGGAGAAGAGGGAGACCAAATTGGAGGTGGAAAGATGGAGTGAAAAAGATTTTGTGTGATCGGGGCCTGAACATGCAGGAGGGTGAAAGGAGGGCAAGAAATAGAGTGAATTGGAGTCATGTGGTATACAGGGGTTGACGTGCTGTCAGTGGATTGAAGCAAGGCATGTGAAGCGTCTGGGGTAAACCATGGAAAGCTGTGTAGGTATGTATATTTGCGTGTGTGGACGTGTGTATGTACATGTGTATGGGGGGGGGGGGGGTTGGGCCATTTCTTTCGTCTGTTTCCTTGCGCTACCTCGCAAACGCGGGAGACAGCGACAAAGTATAAAAAAAAAAAAAAAAAAAAAAAAATATATATATATATATATATATATATATATATATATATATATATATATATATAATCTGAATCTGTTGTGGAGTAATTTCGTAAATGATCACAGTTACTCAGATATGGTTCTCAGGCCGATGCAGGAGGATTCGCCCTTGCGTGTGCAATATGATGGGCGGGACAACTACCACACTGTGGACATTGCTCGGAGAGGACCGTCACACGCCTCCATCCCCAGTGTATCGCTGTGGGATTTATCGCTTTAATGATGGAGAAAAAAAAAGAAATCGGAACATTTATGTGAAAATCATTTCTTTTTATGATTGTGACGGTAGGTTTCCCTCTCTCTTTCTCTCTCTCTACCTCTCTCTCTCTCTCTCTCTCTCTCTCTCTCTCTCTCTCTCTCTCTCTCTCTCTCTCTCTCTCTCTCTCTCTCATACACACACACACACATACATACACTTCCCCTCTCTCTCTATTTCTCCCTCTGTCTCTCTGACACATTTTTCCATCTCTCTTACACAGAATAAAGCAGAGGGATGAATGCCACAACCCGCCTCTCTCTACACAGCCTATAATCCTCTTACGTAGAATTTGGGGTCACACTCACACATTTTTACCTTTTCTAAGGCTTATCTCCCCACCTTAACAAGAGAATCAACGGTTTTATGATGCAACAGATGACACAGAGCCAGTTAATTCTGCCGCGACTTTAACTCGTACCTGGGACCTTTTCCCCTACGGAGAAAAAAAAAAAAAGCAGAGCTTGTGATAAGTTCTGTCGACTGACTTATGAAAGGTTTGGCTTTCCTTTTTCCTTTTGCTTGCAGACGAGGCTTCCTCACAGCGTCCTCGTCGGTGCCTCCTAGCCTTCATACACTCCTCCCAGCCTGAGGGTCTAAGGTTCCTGACGAAGCTTCTTGCATGACCCACTCATCCCAGCCTGAAGGTCTAAGGTTCCTGACGAAGCTTCTTGTATGCCCCACTCATTCCAGCCTGAAGGTCTAAGGTTCCTGACGAAGCTTCTTGTATGCCCCACTCATCCCAGCCTGAGGGTCTAAGGTTCCTGACGAAGCTTCTTGCATGCCCCACTCATTCCAGCCTGAGGGTCTAAGGTTCCTGACGAAGCTTCTTGCATGCCCCACTTGTTGACAACTACTGAGGAGTAGCTAGGCTAACCTTCGCTGGAGTGGCTACTTAGCCTTAACACCTTCTCCAGGTACAGCAACTTGATTTCCATAAGGTTGGTAACACCAATACACACACACACACACACACACACACACACACACACACACACACACACACACACACACATATATATATATACCTCGGCCGATGTTTACATGCAATTAGTATATATGTCCCCGTCGCTACACAACTGGAGACATTAACTCTTTGTTACATCGAGCGTACAAGACTGCTTCAAAGTGGCGTATCTTCCACAAAGAACCACAATGTATTAAACAAACTCTCATCAACAACAGCTACAAGAACTCCCGAGTTCGAAAGACAACCAGATAACTTCAAACAGAGTGTGCTCACCGCAGCAGAAACTACAAGCAACAGAACAACACACAAGATATATGACTGTAACTAGATGTCTACAGCATACAAGACAGATGAACGTGTACTGCGAGACAAGACAGATGTACGTGGACTACGAGACAAGACAGATGTACGTGGACTACGAGACAAGACAGATGAACGTGGACTACGAGACAAGACAGATGAACGTGGACTACGAGACAAGACAGATGAACGTGGACTACGAGACAAGACAGATGAACGTGTACTACGAGACAAGACAGATGAACGTGGACTGCGAGACAAGACAGATGAACGTGGACTACGAGACAAGACAGATGTACGTGGACTACGAGACAAGACAGATGAACGTGGACTACGAGACAAGACAGATGAACGTGGACTTCGAGACAAGACAGATGAACGTTTACTGCGAGACAAGACAGATGTACGTGGACTACGAGACAAGACAGATGAACGTAAGGTACGAGACATTATCTCCAGAAACGTCAAACACACAACACAAGAAAACGAAGTCAAGCCAGCTATCTACTACAGAAACAAAATAGAAAAAAAAGGGGGACTGCAAGGGGACTGCTAACTCCTTGCTAACATGACCTACGTGGGAACCATAACCTGTACACTATCCAGACGACTCACATTAACTACACCTACAAGAAGACTTCACCAAACTACATGTCGACAAGAAGCACAGCACTGCCCTCACAAGAGAGACGTTCGTTCAATCTACGAGGATCCTACGCCGTGAGCAAGACACAAGACGTCACCATATTGCCGAAGCCCTAATGACCCTACGAACAACAACCCAAAATTCAACAACCATAACACAGGCCGAGATACCCTACTTCTACCTACACGCCCCAGCATCACGTTACAACCAATAAGAGCGCGCAGCACTACATGCACGTCCGCCTACTGGTATTACCCCAGCCTCACCCAGTGGCTCCACACTGACCTCTCCACACGCTCCTGGACAGTTGATGGATTCCAATCGAAACGTATCCTATACAACTTCACCAAGCGCATGTGCACACACACACACACACACGAAGATTAGTGCTCTCCACACGGCGCTGGTCCAGAGTTCGTGACTTTAATGTTTAACAGCATTAATTGTCATCCCAATCGTAATGGAATAATCATATCTCCTGTCTGACGTTGTCCAATATACCAAGGAATCTCACTACAACTCAGAACAATATTAAGGGTGAAGGCCACCGGGAGAATATAGTGTTCCTTCAGGACTTTATGGACGAAATATGAGGAGAAAGTGCTTGGAATGATCACCCTTACTTTCCCTTAAGCTGCATCATTATAAAGCCCAAATTATAAATGACTCAATCGTTTCGAACAGCTACGAAAATAAGCCTAAGTTTTCTTTACTGCTTTCTTATAAAAAAAAATGAGCATCATTTTTCTATATCTTGCTATTTTCCTGTTTTCCTTCCAGTATTCTGTGCTGATCTTCCTATAGCACATACTGGCTTGACTGATGAATTAAAACCATGGAATCTATTACGAAGCAATTGAATTAGCACCTCTGAGTCGACATGAAAGTTTTCTATGGGCCTTCTGTGTCGACGGGGGGACCTGGGTCGAAGAGAATATTTGATATAGGTCGACTGAGTCGATGTAAATGATGACCATCGCCATTCTGAGTCGACATGAATGTTTATCACGGCTCTGAGTCAACATCGAAGTTTTCCCCTGGCTTTCTGTATAGACATGATTACCCCCCCCCCCCCCCCCCCCACACACACACACACACACACACACACACACACACACACACGTCTCTCCTGAGTCGACTTTTACGTTAGCATAGGATTTCGTGGGTCGACGTGTGAGCGTGTTTGTCGCCGGGTCAACATAACTGTTTATCACATCCTTCCTGACCTAACATGAGTGGTGTTTCATACTCGCTGACATGAATGTTTATCATCTCTTATCATGGCTCTCCCGACTTAAAATGAATAGTGATCCTAATTGTCTGTACTCGTGGGAAAATCAAATTGATTAGATTCAATACATCTTCAAACGAAGCTTAAAATACATCTGAAGTATGCATGTCTGCATGTTAGCTTCGTAGCCACCAAGCTAATATATATATCTATATATATATATATATATATATATATATATATATATATATATACATATATATATATATATATATATATATATATCCCTGGGGATAGGGGAGAAAGAATACTTCCTACGTATTCCCTGCGTGTCGTAAAAGGCGACTAAAAGGGGAGGAATCGGGGGGGCGCCAAGTGAGGATATTCGCTCTAAAAGGCTCAGTCCTCTGTTCTTGACGCTACCTCGCTAACAGGGTGAATGGCGAATATGTATAAAGTCGCACAAACATAACGTCAATCGGTAACATCGATATTTTCTGATTGTTAAATCGAAGCAGAAGAGAGGATCGAATCCTCTTATGGCCGTCGTCTTCGAAAAGCCTTACCAAGAATCGAGTCCCCAGTTCTACGAACCTCTCGTCGAAGACGAGAGAATAATGAGTTAAGAGAGAGAGAGAGAGAGAGAGAGAGAGAGAGAGAGAGAGAGAGAGAGAGAGAGAGAGAGAGAGAGAGAGAGAGAGAGAGAGTTCAGTGAACCTTCCTCATTACAATGGAGGTCTTTGTTTCATTACAGTTACTAAGTTATCGAGGTTACCCCCTTTGTATAAACACAATTAAGCTCTCAGGGTTTAATCTATCGCATTAAAACACCTGGAAAATAAAGTATATTACTATTGACATAGTGACGTTAATCCGACTGGAGTGACTAGTTCAACACCAAAATTGAGCGCTCTTGACGTTAATCCTGCTGGAATGACTAGTTCAGCTCCAAAATTGGGCGTTTAATGATGTAAATCCTACTGAAATGACTAGTTCAACTGCAAAATTGGGCGTTTAATGACGGTAATCCCACTGGAATGATTAGTTCAACTTCAAAATTGGGCGTTTAACGACGTTAATCCTACTGAAATGACTAGTTCAACTCCAAAATTGGGGGTTTAATGACGTTAAAACTACTGAAATGACTAGTTCAACTCCAAAATTGGGGGTTTAATGACGTTAAAACTACTGAAATGACTAGTTCAACTCCAAAATTGGGGGTTTAATGACGTTAAAACTACTGAAATGACTAGTTCAACTCCAAAATTGGGGGTTTAATGACGTTAAAACTACTGAAATGACTAGTTCAACTCCAAAATTGAAGGTTTACTGAAGTTTGGACAATACAAACGTTATCCTTTTAATCACTCCGATGAAAACCTTGAGCACGACAGTGCGACCCATGATCATGACGGTACGACCCATACGACCCATGATCACGACGGTACGATCCATACGAGCCATGATCACGACGGTACGACCCATGAGCACGACAGTACGACCCATGAGCACGACAGCACGACCTATGAGCATGACAGTATGACCCATGAGCAAGACGGGACGACCCATGAGCACGACGGTACAACCCATGAGCACGAGGGTACGACGCTTGAGCATGTCGATTCGATTTCTAGAAATTATTCGACTATTGGGTATGATGGTCACACGTCACTCCATCATGACCAAGGATCCAACCATTATGCCCAAGGGTCGTTCCGTCGTTTTTAAGGGTCGTAACGTCATGTTCAAGGGACGTACCGTCGTGCTTAAGGGTCGTACTCTCTTGCTCAAGTGAGTAATGCAATGCCACGAAAATGCATCTGAACACAAGGTGCGTCCGTCTGACTTTCCTTATCAGTTGATAACTACTGCCAAGTTCTGGTGACATCATGTAGCTTCTGTCGTCACCCCGCGCTTTGGTGTCTGTCCGCCTGTCTATCTGTTAGTTTATCTGTCTAATTATATTCATTTGTTTACCTTCTTGTCTGTTTATCGGTCTATCTATTCCCACATTCACTTATTAGTCTGGCTGATCGTTTCCCTGTCTATCCATTCATGCGCTCGCCTTTTTGTCTGTCCGTTCATTTCCCCTGTCTATCCATTCATTCGTTCAACTTTTTGTCTAACTTTTCGTTTGTCTGTCTATGTATTCCCCCGTTGACCCGTTCGTTTCGTCTGCCTCTCCATTCCCCTGTTCCTCTTTTCGTCTGTCTCTTCGTTTGTCTGTCCATCCATTCCCCTTTCACCTGTTCGTCTATCTGTTCTGTCGATCTGTTTCTGTCCTTTAATGTTCATTTTGCTCATCTAATCGTCCGTTACATCAATCCTCCTTTCCAATCGTTCGTCTGTCCGTCCGTCTCTGTCCATTCATCGTCCTCCTATGGTCCTGTCCCTATCTTTATCATCTCCCCCACTCTGTTATGCCCCATCATCCTCTCTTTCACAGTTCTTTTCTTCTCCGAAGATCCCATCACACTATCTATTTTTCTCTGTGTCTTTCCCTCCTCTGCTCGCCTCTCGCCCTCTCTGCCTTTGTACCCAGCCTCCACCAGTGCTCCACCAGAGCTCTGGACGCTCTCCATCCAGCCCTGCACAGTATAAGCCCTGAGAGGCTCTGGACACCGCACCGAGCCACCCTACAGCATGAACCCTGACCGGCCCTGGACACTGCACCTAATCCCCCATGGTATTAGCCCTGTCATGCCCTGGACGACGCAAGGGAGGACCTTCCAACAAGGGTTTGCTGGCGAAGAAGCCCGCAGAATTCGCTTCCCCCCCCCCCTTCTCCAAAGCAGGTCATCGCAGCTGAGACATGGAGACCGTACTCCGCACATAATACCACCATAATACCACAGCTGGTTCCTCCTGCTGGTATTCTGTACGGTTTTATTTTAAGGATAATGTTGACCGTTAAAAGAAGGAAAAAAAAAAAGAGAGGGGTTGAAAAATATTTTGTAATTTAATGAACAATGCAGAGGAAGTGGTAACGAGGTCATCCACCCAATAATGAGACAAAGGACTGAGTTGGTCCGGCCTCAAAACAACCTTTCATTGACCGTTGTCATTTAGTGAATTACAGCGTCCATTAGAAGTCCCCGGTGTGTATAGGCTACCTACGTGATTTGTATTTCATCGACATGATCTAAGGCAATCACTTATGTACAGTCAGACTGAACGCCGGAATGAGACATTTAGGTGTTAATTAACTTTAGTTAGGTTAATCTACTTAAGGCTGTTGTAATTCAACTCTAAAGTTTCGTAACAGATAACACTCGAGGCCTCCAAGGATAAAAGAGAGGAAGAGTACCTCTCCAGTATTCGACTCTAACCCCTACTGTACTCCCTCCAGCTCCCTCAAACACTCGTCTCTCACCCTTAATCCTCCCTCCAGCTCCCCTCCAACACTCGTTACTCTCCCATACTCCTCACTCCAGCTCCCACCCTCTGACACTTCCCTCCTTACCACGCTCTTCTCCCTAGCTTCCTTCTAACATCTGTTCCTTTACGTTTGACCCTCTCCTTCCTCACTTCTGACCCCCTTCAGCAACTTCAACTCCCTGCCTGCATGCTCACCTACCTCCGTATGTCCTCTCCACACACTGATTAATCCTCAGGTCCTTCTACATCTTCCCTTCTGGTACTACCTCCCCTTCGATACTCCTCCATTAACACGATCACACCCTAACATACATCCATCTGGTCGCTTCTTGTCTTCGTCCCCCTCACAATTTCTCTCCGCTGGCTTTCCTTCGGATCCCAATCACCCACTGATTCACTCACCCACTTACTGATTAACTCATCCACTTACTGATTCACTCACCCACTTACTTACTGATTCGCTCACTCACTCACTCACTCACTCCACAATTCTCAAAACTTTCAGATTTTCGGGCGTCCTCTTTTGTCTTCTTCGTATCTCACATATTCCTTATTCACTCGTTTCATCTATATTCTGTATATGAGATAAACTTATCATGATAGTTTAACCTCTTATCAAGACCATAAGAGAGCGAAAAACGGAAGGAGATTGTAATAGACTCGTTAGCCCATTTGAGGCAGTTCCTCTTCACACACATACACACACACACGCTATCCAGTGGTCATATATCCTCTGTTTTTGCAGGTCTTCGTCGCTCCTTCAACATCTCTGCTTGATCGAGGGTAAGTCTTTGGCACTGGCGCTACATCGGTATCTCTGAATTTCTTGAAATATACCACGAACTATTCTGGGTCCTCTGGTAGAGCGATCGACACATCTGCTTCTTATGTAACTGCCTGTGTCGCCATTTTCCTCACCAGTGAGTTTGTGTGGCTATGTGGCTCCAGCGACGAGTCAATGTGTGGCCAAGTACCCTAGCGAGGGATCCCTGATGCCGTCTTGTTCTACCGATTAGTCTGTGAGGCCAATCATGCCACCCCTGTGTGTACACGACTATATATATATATATATATATATATATATATATATATATATATATATATATATATATATATATATATATATAGCCTAAGCGACGAATTTGTGAGGCCATGTAACCCCAACGACGAGTCTCTGTGACCATGTAGCCCCAGCGACGAGTTTTTGTGGCCACGTATCCCCAAGGATGAGTCTCTTTGGCCATATAGCCCCAAAGCCGAGTCTGTGTTGCCCCAACAGTACAACATGCAGCTCTGGTCAGGCGAACTTTCTGCTGCTGTTTTGCTCATTAACTCGGGTAGTCTACCAACGACTACCACTGGCCTTGTAGCCCCAACGACAAGTGCATATTGGCCAAATATGCCACCCATGAACGCGCGTAGATGGCCACGTAGCCCCGGAGACGAGATATGGTGGCCATGTAGTCCCGTCGACGAGACATTGTGGCCATGTAGTCCCGAAGACGAGATGTTGTGGCCATGTGGTGCCGACGACGAGACATTGTGGCCATGTAGTCCCGAAGACGAGACACTGTGGCCATGTAGTCCCGACGACGAGATATTGTGGCCATGTAGTCTAGGAGACGAGACAGTGCGGTCCTGTTGTGGTTCTGTGAAGATGCTTTAGCCAAAGCTATAATTAACGTGTGGTGCTGGTGGTGCAGCCCCACCGATGAGTCTTTTGTGGTGGTTGGGGCTCCACTGGATCCTTCTTCCCTCTTATCAACCTGGGCCTGGCAAACTTTCGGGCGTCCCCTTGCCTCCAGTGGGAGGCTCGAGGATCATATGGGATCTACTTTCCCTCCCTCGACACTCGAGAAGGTGAGGAACAGGAGGTTGAAGAAGGAAGAGACTGAGGTGGGGAAAGAAGAACACAGAAAATTAGGACGTGGAGTTTTAAAGGCAATGGTGTTTCTTTGTATGATACGCTTCAGTAACGTCCTTTCTTTTCGTGAATATGTGAGTTTGGACACGAGTCTACATGTTTACATGTGTGTGTGTGTGTGTGTGTGTGTGTGTGTGTGTGTGTGTGTGTGTGTGTGTGTGTGTGTGTGTATTATTATACTTTCTTTATCATACTTAACCGCTGTCTCCTCCGCCAGCGAGGTAGCGCAAGGAAACAGACGAGGAATGGCCCAACCTACCCACATACACATGTATGTACATAAACGCCCACACGAGCACATATACATACATATACATTTCAACGTATAAATACAAATGCATACAAAGACATACACATCTATACACAAAAGAAGGGACAGAGAAGGGGGCCAGGTGAGGATATTCCCTCAAAGGCCCAGTCCTCTGTTCTTAACGCTACCTCGCTAATGCGGGAAATGGCGAAGTGTGAAAGAAAAAGAAAAGATATATATATATATATATATATATATATATATATATATATATATATATATATATATATATATATATATATTCTTGCACTCATATGCGGGCACAATAGGGAGAAACACAATTCTGTCCTGGGAGTAAACAACGTATTTTGGGCGACATATTTCACGAAGGAAAGAATACATCCGGGTACCGCCTATGACCCTATGACACAGAAGAGGAATACTGTGTATTTTGTTCTAGATGTTATTCAGGTTCAACCAGCGTTGCTTTTACCGGTTATTTATGGATGGAAATTCCAGCGGTTCTCTGAGGGGAATTTCGTTGGAGGGGGGTTTAGAGAAATGCTGTGCTGGATTCAGAGGAAGAAGAATGGGTAAGAATGGACACCCATGGTGTAGCGATTAGCGTTCCTGATCTATGACGCATCTTTCACAGGTCGCGCCAGGGTCGAAGCGCATAGGTTCGAGTCCTGGATGCGGCAGTCGGTCCACAGTCTACCCAGCTATTCATCCACCCTCAGCGGTTGGTCGATAAGTATTGAGCGTTAATGGGATGGCCTTAGTGAGGGGTTTAGCTGCCCGTACAGTCCCAGCTAACATAAGAAAAAAAAAAGGAGGGAATTGAAATGATATATTTAAGAATGATTGATTTTGATACTTTTCGCCAACAGATAGAGAAGAGTAAAGCGTCGTCAAGGACCATCTCGCACCCAAGGGAGGCCATCTTACACTGCTCCTGCATGGAGCGCAATGCTATATTTTCAGATAAGGGATCCTTGTCTTACGCAGTGATAATAGCCACACAGATTAGATGATTAATACTTATAATTGTATTCGAAATTTCCATTAATTAATTTCATGCCAGTGAGAGAGAGAGAGAGAGAGAGAGAGAGAGAGAGAGAGAGAGAGAGAGAGAGAGAGAGAGAGAGAGAGAGAGAGAGAGAGAGAGAGAGAAATCGATAGCTTGATGACAATATCTCTTCAGTGAGTGGCTTCTCTCCATACTCAGTTGTTCAACGAGATCCACTGAACATTAAAAGAGATGAACACACACACACACACACACACACACACACACATACACACACACACACACACACACACACACACACACACACACACTAGTGAGTAATGTGTCCGCATCTTCGTCCACATACTCATGAGGGTGTTACCGGACTCTGCCTACTGGTGGTGATCGACAAGTCACCTTCAATAGGGCTGTAACACAGCAGCAACAGGGCAGCATAGCAGCATCGTAAAAGCACGGCATTCAGCAACATTACAGCAACGTACAATCATTATAACATAGCAGGGGCTTATCAGCATAGAAACCTAAACAACACAGCAGATGCATTGGAACATAGCATCATAGCACCACTGTAGTATAACAGCAGCATTGTAGCTCAGCAATGCAGCACCAATGCAGCATGGCAATGTAGTGCATAGCAGCATCGTAGCATACCAGTGGCTTAATAGCACTGCATTAGCTGAGCAACATAGCAGCGCACCATAACAGCGCCTGTAGTGTAGTGGGGATAATAGGGTATTGACGATGCCCTTTGATATGGCCAGCTGGAGGCTTCAGGTCACCGATATACTACCCACAGACATATTGGCACCCCACTTCCTCCACCAGAGCAATAAACCCCACATGTGGCACCCAACTTCTTCCCCAAGAGCAACAAACCCCACATGTGGCACCCCACTTCATCCCCCAGAGCATTAAACCCCACACTGGCACTCCACTTCCTCCCCCAGAGCAACAAAACCCCACACATGCCACGAAGCAATTGGAGGTCAGCCATGGCAGGTCTTTCAACAACAAAACTACGGATCTACAGCAGGTTAGGAGACATGATGACTCACATTCTCCAGCTAGAGAGAGAGAGAGAGAGAGAGAGAGAGAGAGAGAGAGAGAGAGAGAGAGAGAGAGAGAGAGAGAGAGAGAGAGAGGCGCGTTAACCTGCCACATGAGCCAGTGTGAGCTTAGAAATCATACCATTCTTAGGGCAGTGAAGGACATGTGATGTGGCTTAGCTTCACTTTCCTATGCCATAAAAGTGCCCCTGTTTTTCTTTGTTTCTCTCTTTTTTTTTTTTAAAGCAGTCTACTGTATAGTTCAGTCCCTTGCCGCCCGCCTCCCCACGGGTCTTTCACTCACGTACCCTGAAGTGGACATGGCTTCCGTTCTAGACTTGAGTTCCTCACAGACAACCATGACTTAAGTTCCTCACAGACAACCATGACTTGGGTCAACAGGTCCTGCTCCTCCTCCTCCTCCGCCTCCTCCTGCTACTTCCTCCCACTCCTCCTCCCTGTGTGTCCGTCATTTCCGTGGGCTCCTCCGTACCACAAGCTTAGCTGAGGAAAGCTTGGCCCGCTTCCCCCTCCTCTCTCTCTCTCTCTCTCTCTCTCTCTCTCTCTCTCTCTCTCTCTCTCTCTCTCTCAAGCGAGAGGATGATATTCTCATGGGCGCGCTGCGGACGGGGTCATTGCAAGGGCCTTGCGTTGCGGAGGGAGTGTGCTTGGTCGTCGATAGGTCGGCGTGGGTCACTTCTGAATGTCACCTTTATCGCTCGCTGGCGCCCCCTAACCCCAGGTGGTGAAGCTGCGATGGTTTTATGTGTTGAGCCTGGGTGCCAGAGTGTGCGCAGTCGAGAGAGAGAGAGAGAGAGAGAGAGAGAGAGAGAGAGAGAGAGAGAGAGAGAGAGAGAGAGAGAGAGAGAGAGTGCAACCCGTGTGTAATGATTTCTGGTCTAGTGACCACGCGGTAAATAAGCATCAAATGCAACAGCAGAACAGAAGAGAGAGAGAGAGAGAGAGAGAGAGAGAGAGAGAGAGAGAGAGAGAGAGAGAGAGAGAGAGAGAGAGAGAGAGAGAGAGGGGGGGGGGGGGGGAACGCGACCTCCAAACCATGACTACTAAACGTCTCCAGTTGTTTACCATAATGTGAATCACCCTCCAAAACACACACACACACACACACACACACACACACAAAGGTTTGATTGCAGGAACCGTTCATCCGGGGAATCAAAACACACAGGCTGTTGGTATTATTAGATATAAAACTCAATATTCACCTCACCTTCGGTAGACTTCTGCTCTTAAGGCCCAAGTAGCGTTGGGGGTGAGAGGCGGCCACCAGCAGCATCACACACCCTCAAACAGGGGACCAAGGAAGACGCGGTTAATTATGTCAGATGCGAGAGCTTCATTGATTTTCCTATCTAAAAGAACTTCTTCACCTGCCACTGGACATTTTTCAAACGGTTATCGAGTCGCCATATTGTGCGAGGTCGATGTAAAGTTGGAACGTTATTTCTTTTTTTCTCTTCCCCTCCCTCCCCCCAAACACACAAAACCACACTGACTCATAGGAACGTTCGTAATAGCACGTCTTATGTGTTATTTCCTGCCTGTTGTTTAATTTCCCACATCTATCTCGCTAGGCCCCCATGCCCTCTCCAGGCCAGGGTGATGTATGTGTTTTCATTTGCTATCTGAGGCTCAGTCTTTCTCATCCACTCTTTACGGAGTGGTACACGTGCTTATGAATACATCCATTTCAGTCTCCTTTAGTGACACAAGAGGTTCCTGGGTAGTGATATCTATACCTTCTCGTAAGGGATCATATATATATATATATATATATATATATATATATATATATATATATATATATATATATATATATATATATATATATATATATATATATATATATGTATATATATATATATATATATATATATATATAAACAGATGATAGATAGATAGATGAGAGAGAGAGAGAGAGAGAGAGAGAGAGAGAGAGAGAGAGAGAGAGAGAGAGAGAGAGAGAGAGAGAGAGAGAGAGAGAGAGAATCCTCTCAGTCAATCTCTCGTCACTCATCCTCTCCATATGTCCAAACAATTTTAACACATTTCTTCAGCTCTCTCAACCATACTCTTCATATTGCCGCATCTTCTCTCTCTTATTCGATTATCACTTACACGACCAACCATCCTCACACCACAAAGTTTCTTCAAACATTTCACTTTCAACACATCTACCCTCCTCCATACATTCTCGTCTATAGCCAGTGCCTCGCATCCATACAACACTGATGGGACGACTATACCTTCAAACATACCCATTTTCGCCCTTCCAGATGGCGACCTCTCTTTCCACACATTCCTCACTGCTCCCAGAGCCTTCGTCCCCATTACCACTCTATGACTCTCCTCCTCTTCCATAGTTCCATTCGCTGCCAGTGTCCACTCCCAAGGTAGCTAAAACACTCCACTTCCTCCAAGAGAGAGAATGAGTTTACGTCCAATGAATGAGAAGGGTCAGCACCTGCATACCCTTGCGTATCATCTACAAGAAGGCGTATTGTATACTACGCTTACCTATCCTGTTATAACTCCTCTCAATGTCATTCCTCGAGCATATCTGCTATGAATTCATCTCCGGCATTTCGATGAGGCGCGTAGAAATGAGAGTCAGCCATTCGTGAGAGACCCTCGTCTTCGGCAGGTATCCTCACGCACTAGCGTGAGGAGTCAAGGATTTGAGAATAGGAACTTTAAAGACACGTCTCCCATCGCCGAGTCCAGCGCACGTTGGAGGAGACACACGTGCTTTTTACATCATCCGTGTCAGGCCGGAATACCAAATACTCACAGGCCTCAAAGACCTATTTTATGCTCTTTAGATGCTGGAGTGAGGAACTCCTTTTGTCCCCGCTCGTAGCCCTGTGAAGCCTCTTCCATCTGGCTGGCTCAACCCTTCCTGGAGTCTGTGTGGTACATCCACTTATGCCTGACGGGCCAACGCCCCTCACAGCCATCATCCCAAAGAAGGAAGAGCCTCTCTCTCTCTCTTTTTCTTTTGGCGGTGAAACACATTCTTTTGCTTTTTACATATTCGACGAAATACGAAGCTCATTTCTCTCTTTCTTTTCATACTTCGTTTTCTTTTATTAGGTGTTCTTTTATCCCATGTGTTGTTCATATATCAACAGTTTTAGTACATTATACACTGAATTAGTGAAGAAATGTTTCCGCCATATGTCTTTCGTGTTATGAAATCTATCGCGTCATATATCTGGGATGAGAGACTATGGTACTACATGTCTTTGGACGGAAGGGATGCACCACGTCGTGCCTCTGGACTTGAAGGAATGCATTATGTCTTAGGACTGAAGGAATTGCTTCATGGCTCTGGACCGAAGGAAAGTACCATGCCACGTCTCTGGAGACTTGAAGGAAGGCATCATATCATGCATTTAAAAGAAGGAATGCATCATCTCTTGTCTCTAGACTGATGGAATGGACCATGTCCTATCTTTGAAACGAAGGACAACTACCATATCATGTCTTGCGTCACCTCACATCACTTCCAGTCGAGCTCCAGCCAACATCAGACACAGAAAGATAAGAATAGAACAGAATCGCTAGAAAATGGCACTCACCTTTTTTTTTTTTTCTATTGCAACTCTGCCACAAAGAACGGAGCTAAGACAAGCGACTGACATCGCTTTCGATGTTATGTGGGGATGAATTTGTCAAGGTGTAGTTTATAGCCGCTGTTTTCAGAGCAAAACCTATCAATACCGTTTCTTGGGATGTGAAACTACACATAAATCCTCTTTAGTGGGATTCTACGATTTTAACGAGGCATCTGATATCAAGCAACCATACTTTACACACAGCCTATGATGCCTTTTTTTTTTTTAACTAAGGTTTCGCGACGTGGAACCAAGAGTCAAGTGTTGCTGAATGCGGGATAAATTCCAGTCTCCGTTGGCACAGTCTAATCCTTCAGCTGCTCTTCCTTGTACGCATGACATTAAGCTTTTGGACGCTAAGCTTGGCTGATTCAGTGGTCTTTGCTGCATGCTCGTTCACAGGCTGGCTGGTTGGCTGGTTGGTTAGCTAGCTCCTCCACTTGACCCTTTCGTCCGTTGACCTTTCCAGCTGTTGGGTGGTATGGGGGGGGGACTTGTCTACCTCGCTCCCTACCCCCATCGTCTGTCTCCTTCACAGAAGAATTCCGGATACTCATACCTTCCACTGTGCTGGCCACACGAGACGAGCAACTAGGATGTCTTGCCACCCTATCTCCACTCTCTCTCTCTCTCTCTCTCTCTCTCTCTCTCTCTCTCTCTCTCTCTCTCTCTCTCTCTCTCTCTCTCTCTCTCTCTCATACCCTCATGCCACCCAAGGGCCTTCCTCTTGCCATCCTGAGGACCAAACTACTGGAATAATGATAAAAAGTCCCATGCCACAGTGAGAGGTGCGGATGGCTGTTGACAACTGACGGGGAGAGAGAGAGAGAGAGAGAGAGAGAGAGAGAGAGAGAGAGAGAGAGAGAGAGAGAGAGAGAGAGAGAGAGAGATTTCGGAACTGGTGTTTCACTTTTTTTGTGTCACTTCTCGTGTACTCTCCATTCTCTAGACAATAAACTTCTTGGAATCTAAAATGCGTACGAGTTCCAGTTCCATTCCGAAGAAGAAAAAAAAATGAGCATTTCAGCAACAATGTACGAAAGAGTAGATCATTTAAATGAGCATTTCACCACCGATGTACGAAAGAGCAGATCATTTTCTATCATTGAAGGAAATGTAATGTCACTTGAAGAAAAGGCACCATTCATCACTCCATTTTCTCTATTCTTCTTTCCCATATACCAAAAGGATATCATCTCTGATTCCTTCACTAGATCTGAGGTTACAGGAGAGGGCCAATGAAATCTTATATCAAGAGAAATAAATTCCTTTCTGATATAATTCCTAGGAAATCCTGAATATTAAAGAAATGATTGTACAAGTCTCCTTTAGTCGTACCCAAAATAGCAAGGTCGAGTACACTCTATACATTACAGTAATCCACACAAAGTACCGATTTCTCTGACCCAGTGAAAGAAGAAAAAAAAAGTGAAGAAAACGTATTCATCTTGCAAAGAAAAAATTGAAGAAGAACAGAAACAGAAAAAGGAAAACAAATTTTTGTTGGAAATAAGAAAGGAATCTAGCGGAAAGTAGTTCAAACTCTCTGTTCCTTTTCTGACTTATAAAAGTATCGATCATTTAAGTCCATGTAATTCCATGTAATTAAGTATTTGTAAGTACCTATTCAAACTTTATGGGATGGGATTTTTTTTTTTTTTGTTGCAATTCGTGGGACACCCCCCATCTCTTGAGTGAGCACCTGTGTATTGTTATTTCTTTACTTCATACCGATATAGAAATGTCTGTGGCTCATCGACTTGAAAGACGAAGCTTCATTCAACACCAGTATAAAGACTTTGATCTCACTACAGTGTAAAACAAAAGGCATCTATAAGAAGCAAACTCTGTTCAGCTGAGCTGACTGACCCTCGACTCTATTTCACCACCACACGGAAGTCGATTAGACAAGAGGAATCATTAAAACACGGGAGGATCAATTATGCTGTCGCCCCCTGACCCTAAGCGCCACAACACACAGTGGGACACTGATAAACCTGTGTCCCCTGTATATCGATAATACAAGAGATGTGCCATAGCGCCTACATTTTTTGTTGAAGGTATACGCTACTGTCTCTCTCTCTCTCTCAAAGATCATCGAAGCCTTTGATAGTACTGAATACCATTATTAGATCACCTCTTAACCTTTTCTCTGTTTTAAGTTGAATCAACTCGAGGCAATTAGTTGGCTCTCATAGGATTTTGTTTTTCAGTCTAAGAATAATGTTGGATGCTCGAAGCTGAGTTCTCTCTCTCTCTCTCTCTCTCTCTCTCTCTCTCTCTCTCTCTCTCTCTCTCTCTCTCTCTCTCTCTCTCTCTCTCTCTCTCTCTTCCTGGAACTCCCCGGTTATTTGATTTTCATCTTCTCTCTCGATGTGGTTCCTGGAAGCACAGTTCGAGTGAAGTGGCGGCTCATATGAGACTTCCCTGCTCCTTGGTGTAGGACAGTCTTGGTCTGCAGGATCCCCTGGAAAAAGGGGTCCTGGACAACTCCCAGAGAGGAGTCCTGGATCATACCACGACATCTTTCAGAGAGAGAGAGAGAGAGGCCCTGGAATAATGAGAAATAAATACGACTCAGACAAGAAAAACCCAGTTCCTTTAGAGGTTGTTAAGATGTGAATTTGGTCCACATTTTAGCCATTCCAGGAAGGTAAACTCTGATGGGAATGGTTGAGTGGTTGTCTGGGCTTGAGGCCTATCAACTACCAAGGTCATCAAGGCCTTCCATGCAAAGTTACATCCACCAAACCGAAGAATCTTCAGCATCATGTGTTGAAGATAATGCTATGACCACATACACTCTCACTATGCATGTGGCCCCATTTGTGGGAGAATTTTTAGGTTAAGGGGGGAAATCATGACTACTTATGGTAAGGTACTGAAGACATACGATAATTCCAGGCAGTGTTCTGTTCCGAGCATCGCCGCTTTTTGCTATGCATTAAGCAAATTGCGTTTTCTTCTCGCAGTGCCCCACGGAATGAGGCCAGTGGCTTCTTGCTTGACTGAGAAAGTATTTTCCGTCTGGGACGTTTGATATAATTCGTGCGCGATAGAGCGTTAGAGGTGAAAAGGACATTCATCAAATAGATGATTTACGTCGATGCTCGCCGCCCGGGAAGGGTGATATCACTTTATGAAGTGAAAGATTCCCGTAGAATTGCGCCTTCTAAGTACAGTGACGTGTGATCTCGCGTCTTATGACACGAGATCACATCTATGATGCGAGGTCGTGTGTCTCATATGTCAGTGACGGTGAGGCGAAGACGTATGACGCGAGATCACATATCATACGACGGGAGGTCGTGTGTCATATGACGGTGACATCAGGAAGAGTGGACTGGTACATGTTCCTCTCGGGTCTTCCATCCTTAGACACCTTATATAATATGACCAGAATAACGTCTATTCTCTTCATTCAGACTCAGAGCTGAAACTCTTAAACAGGCGCGATGGCAAAGTCAGTTCGTAAGTCTGCAATAACCAGGAAAGATGTATAATCTATAACATCTGGTCTGTGATTAGTATAACCAAGGACCACGCCCGTCTACTGACACTGGCTGGTATCATAGCAATTACAGAGCCAGTCATACTGCGATATAGAGCGATCCTAAGTATATCGGAACTGGTACTATAGCAGTTACAAAGCCAGGTTCCAAAGTGACATAGAGCGATCCCAAGTATGTCAGAACTGGTATTATAGCAGTTACAAAACCAGGTCCCACCGTGAATAAGAAATTCATGTAATAACGCTACACATGAAATATGAATCAACACGGGTGTACGTTACTATGGCATTATGTTCACTACCACGAACATACCTCAGTTACACCACCATCAACAATGGTCCGGCACATCTCAATATATCATGAGGATTACGAGGGAATTTCAGGGGGTTCAAATCATTCCAGGGAGGGAAAAAAAAATGCACGCGGTGACTGTCATATGCGAAGGTAAATAAAGTGTAAAAAAATACTTACACTTTTACAATAAGTGTGAAAGTAAATGTTTCCCTTTAGCACGCTGTTAGATGAGAATGTGTGTGTGTGTGTGTGTGTGTGTGTGTGTGTGTGTTGAAGATGTGTATGAGTGGTGTGGATATGTGTGTGTGTGTGTGTGTGTGTGTGTGTGTTTTGAGGATGTGTGTGAGTGCTGAGGATGTGCGTGTGAGCGTTGAGGATGTGCGTGTGAGTGATGAGGAAGTGTGTGTGTGTGTGAGAGAGCTGAGGTGTGTGTGAGAGAGCTGAGGTGTGTGTGTGAGTGTGTTGAGGTGTGTGTGTGTGTGTGTGTGAGGTGTGTGTGTGTGTGTGTGTGTGTGTGCTGATGATGTGCGTGTGAGTGCTGAGAATGTGTGTCAGTGAGGATGTGTGCGAGTGGCGTGTGAAGGCTCCAGGTACCTAATCAACCTCTGTCAACTAGAAATGGAGTAACGGAACTCCATTATAGGCCTTCCGTGGTGTAGGGGTTACCGTTGCTGACCATGATGCAGAGGTTCGCATCCTGGTATGAGGCAGTTGGTCCACAGTCAGCCCAACTGTTCATAAATTAGGTAATTGGCTGAGGATAAGGTGTGTGTGTGTGTGTGTGTGTGTGTGTGTGTGTGTGTGTGTGTGTGTGTGTGTGTGTGTGTGTGTGTGTGTGTGTGCGTGTGTATTATTAATGAGATGGCCTTGATTAGGGCATTCAGTTGCCCGTGCCATTTCAGCAAACATTAAAGGGGGAAAATATAAGAAGATACAATGTCATATATATATATTTTTTTTTTTTTTGCTTTGCCGCTGTCTCCCGCGTTTGCGAGGTAGCGCAAGGAAACAGACGAAAGAAATGGCCCAACCCACCCCCATACACATGTATATACATACGTCCACACACGCAAATATACATACCTACACAGCTTTCCATGGTTTACCCCAGACGCCTCACATGCCCTGATTCAATCCACTGACACCACGTCAACCCCGGTATACCACATCGATCCAATTCACTCTATTCCCTGCCCTCCTTTCACCCTCCTGCATGTTCAGGCCCCGATCACACAAAATCTTTTTCACTTCATCTTTCCACCTCCAATTTGGTCTCCCACTTCTCCTCGTTCCCTCCACCTCCGACACATATATCCTCTTGGTCAATCTTTCCTCACTCATTCTCTCCATGTGCCCAAACCATTTCAAAACACCCTCTTCTGCTCTCTCAACCACGCTCTTTTTATTTCCACACATCTCTCTTACCCTTACGTTACTTACTCGATCAAACCACCTCACACCACACACTGTCCTCAAACATCTCATTTCCAGCACATCCATCCTCCTACGCACAACTCTATCCATAGCCCACGCCTCGCAACCATACAACATTGTTGGAACCACTATTCCTTCAAACATACCCATTTTTGCTTTCCGAGATAATGTTCTCGACTTCCACACATTCTTCAAGGCTCCCAGAATTTTCGCCCCCTCCCCCACCCTATGATCCACTTCCGCTTCCATGGTTCCATCCGCTGCCAGATCCACTCCCAGATATCTAAAACACTTTACTTCCTCCAGTTTTTCTCCATTCAAACTTACCTCCCAATTGACTTGACCCTCAACCCTACTGTACCTAATAACCTTGCTCTTATTAACATTTACTCTTAACTTTCTTCTTTCACACACTTTACCAAACTCAGTCACCAGCTTCTGCAGTTTCTCACATGAATCAGCCACCAGCGCTGTATCATCAGCGAACAACAACTGACTCACTTCCCAAGCTCTCTCATCCACAACAGACTTCATACTTGCCCCTCTTTCCAAAACTCTTGCATTCACCTCCCTAACAACCCCATCCATAAACAAATTAAACAACCATGGAGACATCACACACCCCTGCCGCAAACCTACATTCACTGAGAACCAATCACTTTCCTCTCTTCCTACATGTACACATGCCTTACATCCTCGATAAAAACTTTTCACTGCTTTTAACAACTTGCCTCCCACACCATATATTCTTAATACCTTCCACAGAGCATCTCTATCAACTCTATCATATGCCTTCTCCAGATCCATAAATGCTACATACAAATCCATTTGCTTTTCTAAGTATTTCTCACATACATTCCTCAAAGCAAACACCTGATCCACAAATCCTCTACCACTTCTGAAACCACACTGCTCTTCCCCAATCTGATGCTCTGTACATGCCTTCACCCTCTCAATCAATACCCTCCCATATAATTTACCAGGAATACTCAACAAACTTATACCTCTGTAATTTGAGCACTCACTCTTATCCCCTTTGCCTTTGTACAATGGCACTATGCACGCATTCCGCCAATCCTCAGGCACCTCACCATGAGTCATACATACATTAAACAACCTTACCAACCAGTCAATAATACAGTCACCCCCTTTTTTAATAAATTCCACTGCAATACCATCCAAACCTGCTGCCTTGCCGGCTTTCATCTTCCTCAAAGCTTTTACTACCTCTTCTCTGTTTACCAAATCATTTTCCCTAACCCTATATATATATATATATATATATATATATATATTGTCTGTGCATATGAAGCATATGTAGATATATGGAGCATATGTAGATATCATATGTATATGGAGCATATGTAGATATCTAAGTATATACTTAGAACTTATATGCAAGTAGAAATCATGAATATAAGTGTGGAATGCATTAATTAGGTGAACTTAGGTATATGAATTAGAAACTAAGTATATGAATAGAACTTACGTATAGGGGTAGAACTTTATGTCTACAAATATAGCCGATGTATATGAATAGAACTTACGTATACGACTAGAACTTATGTTTACCAGTATATATTATGTGTAGCAGCAGAACATACATAGAATCGAGGTGACT
>NC_092275.1:19888989-19951489 GCF_036320965.1 Panulirus ornatus
AAGGGTGTGTGATGTCTCCATGGATGTTTAATTTGTTTATGGATGGGGTTGTTAGGGAGGTGAATGCAAGAGTTTTGGAAGAGGGGCAAGTATGCAGTCTGTTGTGGATGAGAGAGCTTGGGAAGTGAGTCAGTTGTTCGCTGATAATACAGCGCCTGTCTGATTCATGTGAGAAACTGAAAAAAGCTGGTGACTGAGTTTGGTAAAGTGTGTGAAAGAAGAAAGTTGAGAGTAAATGTGAATAAGAGCAAGGTCATTAGCTACAGTAGGGTTGAGGGTCAAGTCAATTGGGAGGTAAGTTTGAATGGAGAAAAACTGGAGGAAGTACAGTGTTTTAGATATCTGGGAGTGGATCTGGCAGCGGATGGAACCATGGAAGCGGAAGTGAATCATAGGGTGGGGGAGGGGGCGAAAATTCTGGGAGCCTTGAAGAATATTTGGAAGTCGAGAACATTATCTCGGAAAGCAAAAATGGGTATGTTTGAAGGAATAGTGGTTCCAACAATGTTGTATGGTTGCGAGGCGTGGGCTATGGATAGAGTTGTGCGCAGGAGGGTGGATGTGCTGGAAATGAGATGTTTTAGGACAATATGTGGTGTGAGGTGGTTTGATCGAGTAAGTAATGTAAGGGTAAGAGAGATGTGTGGAAATAAAAAGAGTGTGGTTGAGAGAGCAGAAGAGGGTGTTTTGAAATGGTTTGGTCGCATGGAGAGAATGAGTGAGGAAAGATTGGCCAAGAGGATATATGTGTCAGAGGTGGAGGGAACGAGGAGAAGTGGGAGACCAAATTGGAGGTGGAAAGATGGAATGAAAAAGATTTTGGGTGATCGGGGCCTGAACATGCAGGAGGGTGAAAGGCGTTCAAGGAATAGAGAGAATTGGAACGATGTGCTATACCGGCGTCGACGTGCTGTCAATTGATTGAACCAGGGCATGTGAAGCGTCTGGGGTAAACCATGGGAAGTTCTGTGGGGCCTGGATGTGGAAAGGGAGTTGTGGTTTCGGTGCATTATTACATGACAGCTAGAGACTGAGTGTGAACGAAATGGGGCCTTTGTTGTCTTTTCCTAGCACTACCTCGCACACATGAGGGGGAGGGGGTTGTTATTCCATGTGTGGCGCGGTGGCGATGGGAATGAGTAGAGGCATACAGTATGAACTATGTATATGTGTATATATGTATATGTCTGTGTATATATATACGTATACATTGAGATGTATAGGTATGTTTATTTGCGTGTGTGGACGTGTACGTATATACATGTGTATGTGGGTGGGTTGGGTCATTCTTTCGTCTGTTTCCTTGCGCTACCTCGCTAACGCTGGAGACAGCGACAAAGCAAAATAAATAAATAAATATAATAAATATATACATATATCATCGGGAGATGCCAGGCACATGACTGAATGACAAGGTAAGAACCACAAACTAAATCCTATTCAGACCTACGTCTACTAGAAGGCATATCATAGACATAGATATTCCACAAGTATTCATCGTCACAATGTTCCACAAATATTCATCATGTCCCATGACCAGTCACCGAATATCGTAACCTCTTTAAAGGGCTTAAAGTGGCCAGAATATCCTCGTTGAATTGATGGTAGTATGGACTGATCTGAGCTAAAGCCTATGTGTAATGTGTAGCATTGAAATGCAAATGAAAACCATGGAACACGAGTATATTTGATAGAACAGTGGGTGTGATTCATGAAATACAAGTTCCTTTGCCAAAACAGCGGGTGTAATTCATGGAATACAAGTTCCTTTGCCACAGCAGTGGGTGTTAGTCATGAAACACAAGTTCCTTTACCACAGCAGTAGATGTGATTTATGGAATACATGTTCCTTTGCCACAGCAGCAGGTGTGATTCATGGAATACAAGTTCCTTTGCCACAGCAGCGGGTGTTATTCATGGAATACAAGTTCCTCTGCCACAGCAGTGGGTGGGTGAGGGGGGGGGGGAAGCCATCACCCAGCAGCTGATACATGCACGATGGAGGTGGAGAGAGGGAGGAGAGATGGAGCAGAGAAGGAGCAGAGGGAGATGGGCAAATGATGGAGAGCGGGTGGAGAAGGAAGAGGAAGGGGTGGAGGAGGGTAGAGCACCGGAGAAATGGGGGGATGAGGTGGAGAATAAGGAGTTGGAAGGAGATGGAGTAAAGGGGATGGAGATAGGGAAGGAGTGGAAGAGATGTATAAGGAAGGAAGCAATCCCAAAACCTAACGTCATGGTTCTCTGTAGACCACCACAACTGGGCAAAGACATTGACGATATAATTTTTTCCCATATTCTCTATAGCTTAGGGAAGACACACACACACACACACACACACACACACACACACACACACACACACACACACACACACACACACACACATAGATGACGTCAAATAGTAAATAGCATATCTTTTTCGTCGAGAAATGGTAATATAAGACGACCACAGGCCGGAACATGGAATCAAGTGAGACACTTGCGAGAATGAGGTGTCAACACGTCAAAAATGTCCATCATGAACACTGAATTCATTATCTGAACAAACTCTCCTTCTCTCTCTCTCTCTCTCTCTCTCTCTCTCTACCAACGTTGAATATACTGTAACTATTTTTCCTTCTCTTTACACAGATCCAGGTAAATTGATCGCTGTGTGTGTGTGTGTGTGTGTGTGTGTGTGTGTGTGTGTGTGTGTGTATGTGTGTGTGTGTGTGTGTGTGTGTGTGTGTGTGTGTGTGTGTGTGTGCACCTGCGCATGCGCGCGCGCTCTCGTCAGCAGAATTTACACTCCACTTCAGCGTTTTGGAAAACAATCAGAAAAGTTGTATTGGTTCTATTACTCAGGATATTGAGAAATGAGCCTTTAGGCACACACACACTGGCCAGAGAGAGCTCTCTCTCTCTCTCCTCCGGTGCCTTCAGCGCTCGTCTCTCGCGTTCTTTCTCTGTTTTTTCCCCTACCGGCCTCAGCTCTTGTAAAGCTGATATGTTATCGACTTATCTGTACGTGAAAAAAAAAAAAAATTACCATTCCGTAAAGGACAAAGAAAAAAAGATATGATAAATGATATGATATTTGATAAATGTATTATTCCCCTCTTGATAAATCCGATTCGATATTTATAGCAGCACTGATGGAGGAAATAGAAAATGGGAAGGTAATGCTATCATCGCTATGGTCATCGATTATACAGCCCTTTATAACGACAATAACGACAGTACGAACGTTGGTTATTACGGTTTAGCCTTTGACCTTAGCGTTAAGAGTCGAGTCAAATGTCAGGTCATAATTCCTAGGGATTTTTCCTATCATGCCGAAGATTTATATCGGTTGTCCGGGTTAAATAGCATCTATACGTTTTAACGAAACTGGATCAATTTGATGGACCCGCAACAAAGATCAGGTTTGGACATACGGAGAGGATGAGTGAGAAGAGAATGATTAATAGGGAATACATGTCAAAAGTGGAGGGAAAAAGGAAAGTAGGAGACCAAGGAGGAAATGGAAGGACTGAGTAAAAGATGGTTTGAAAGCTCAGGGACTGAACATGCAGGAGGGTGTGAGGCATGGAAGGGATAGAGCGAATTGAAGCGATGTGGTTTACAAGGGACGACGAACTGTCAACAGGCTGAACCAGACTATATGATGCGGTCGGAGGACAACATCGAAAGATCTGGAGAGCCTGAACGTGGATAAGGGGATTCTGGTGTCTGTGAATTATACATGACAGCTAGAAAGTGAGTGCGAGCGGATGCGTCCAGTTCTTTGTCTGCTTTTGTTGCTACTTAGCTAACACGGAGAGAGGCCAATATACATATGGTAGAAAGAATACCTCCTACGTATTCCCTGCGTGTCGTAGAAGGCGACTAAAAGGGGAGGGAGCTGGGGGGGCTGGAAATCCTTCCCCTCTCGTTTTCAGTTTTCCAAAAGAAGCAACAGAAAAGGAGGCCAAGTGAGGATATTCCCTCTAAGGCTCAGTCCTCTATTCTTAACGTTACCTCGCTAATGCAGGAAATGGCGAATATGTATGAAATATATATATATATATATATATATATATATATATATATATATATATATATATATATATATATATATATATATAATTACGTTATTCAGCTATATACCAGTAACAATGGACGAAGCTATGTACACACTAACTCAGATACAGAGGGGAAATGATCCTTCGAGCTTAGGATTTTGGAGTATTTAGAAGTAACTCCTAATCACCAATCAACATGATCGAAGTGAGTTACTTTTCAATCGATGTCTAATGACTGATAAAGCCTGCACAAACGAGTCAGTCCCATCACCACCTCAAGATGTAACAAATGAACTATAAACCCTAATTTAGTTACCTCTAGATGACTCGACAGGACAGTCATTACTGGTAAAATTGCACAGCATCTTGCTGGTAACACGTCGCCCATCCGGGCAGTCTACGAGACACAGTAACACCTTCAACCCAACACTCCCCACCTCGTCCCTGAGACACTGTGAGAGCGAAGTAGGAACAAGCAGAGCTTTAGAAATATTCAGTCCGAAAACTCTTCGGGAAAGAATGTAGACCAAAGTTTAGAGAATTTCATCAACCCTGGCCGGCTTCATGACCTAATATGAGCCAAGGAGGAAGAGCAACTCAACCCTAAAATCAGGATCATCGTTAATTTTCCTTGGAGCTGAGGTGTTGGAGTCGTCCCCCCTCCTCCTCAACTACTGAGGGATTTCTTCTCTTTGTGTCCTAATTTCTGGATGCTGGGGGGTGGTGGTGCCTGTCTGTATGGCTGTCTGTTAGTAGGACTGTCTGTGTGGTTGTGTGTTTGTAGGATTGTCTGTGTGGTTATGTGTTTGGAGGAGTGTCTGAGTGCTTGTCTGTTTGTAGGATTGTCCTTGTGGTTGTCTGTTAGTAGGACTGTCCTTGTGGTTGTCTGTTTGTAGGATCGTCTGTGTGGTTGTCTGTTTGTAGGATTGTCCTTGTGGCTGTGTGTTTGTAGGATTGTCCTTGTGTTTGTCTGTTTGTAAGATTGTCCTTGTGTTTGGTCGTATGCCTTTAGGGTTGTTTACCTTCAAGGCTCTATGTCTTATGTGCTTCTCTGTCTGTGTAGCTGTCTTTGTCGTGTTCAGGGAGACTGTCTGTGTGTGGGGCTGTCTGACAGTGTCATCTTCTCTGTGTGGCTATCTTTGTGGTTGTCATCTGCGACGGTCGGTCTGTGAGACTGTCTTTTGTATGGTTGTGTGTCTGTGTGCTTTCGGTTTGAGTACATTTCCTTATGGGTTGTCTGGTATACTCCCACATAGCTTCGTTTTTGCTTTTTTTGGTCACGAAAAAAAATGTTGCTTCTTCTAACGTGACTACAAGAGAAACATTCGTATTTCTTATTTTTGTCTGTTTGTCTACGTCTTTCGTTGAATAACTCTCTGTGGTCTGAGTTACAGCCTTCAAGCCTGCGAAGGTCGGCACAGCGCGTTGTGGCACAGACCAGATGGTCTTCGGTCATGTCCGCTGTAGAGGTAAGGTCAAAGACTGAGGTCGGAGCGTTTCATCATTACTGACCTATACAATGTTGACCTTCATACCTATTCACCTTTTATATATAGTGACCGACACGAAACGAGCAAAACATGTCCCATTCAAAAGGCCATCATTGGTGGAAAGAACATAGGGAATGAGAGAATCTAGGACTCAATCATGGGCCTACAAGGGTTTGTAGACTTGAATCCCAAATGGTAAAAGGATCATAAGGTAAAGACGAGAGGAGACGGAGGGAGAAGAGAATTAGAATGCACTCTCATGTGTGCCATGGAAGGAGGAGAGATCGCAACGGTCAATCCTCGAGTGCTGGTGTAAACACTGCTCTTGAGTTGATCTATTTGATGCTCTTCTGTATTGCGGCCTTTGCTCTTTAGTATTGATCTAATTGATGCCCTTCTTTACTGCGACATTCTTTATTTTCTTCTTTTTCTACCTCCATCATCATCATCATCATCATCATCATCATGATCATCATCACCTTCATCATCTTCTGGTACAGTACTAATCTCTTGAGTTTTGTTCTCTTCCGCTATCATAGACAGCTTCGAAGGTCCCCAGTGGTCTGTTGCCGTATGTATTCCTTTATATTCCTTCGTATTCCTCTTCCTCATTTCCTCTTCTGCTTCATCCTCTTAATCTTTTCAAAACTCTCCTTCGGCAGCTTATACCTTCAGCGCCCGGAGGAAGCGATACCTCTGGTACAGGTTTAAGAAGGACTCTCTCTCTCTCTCTCCCGGGCTGAATGAGGGAACCTCCTTGGCAAATCCCCTATTCAAGCAAGCTTTCCCACTCACCGTATACTCCTGACCTGCTTACCAGACGTATCGTGGGGGAGGGAATCGAGATTAATGAGAGAGAGAGAGAGAGAGAGAGAGAGAGAGAGAGAGAGAGAGAGAGAGAGAGAGAGAGAGAGAGAGAGAGAGAGAGAGAGAGAGAACGCGCGACTGCTTGCGACGAGATTTTTTTTTGCCAGGGAAGGCAATGGCTAAGCGCGTCGCCCTCACCGCAGGAAAATGAAGAGTTGCGAGGATCGAGACGTGTGAGTTGCGTGTGTCTGGCGTGAGAGAGAGAGAGAGAGAGAGAGAGAGAGAGAGAGAGAGAGAGAGAGAGAGAGAGAGAGAGAGAGAGAGAGGCGAGGGGGGTGGGTCACAGAAAGACAACAGACATATGCGTTGGGAGAAGAGAAAAAGAGACATACACACACACACACACAGACGATAGGAGAGAGAGAGAGAGGAACAAACAGATGATGAACAGAGAATGAGATGAATGTGCAGGAAAACGGTGAAGCAAACTGATGGCATGAAGGAAAACGGGGAAACGGTAATCGAACGCACTCACGTTGTTCCGATGGCTGATAAAAAGATCAATGAAGAAGAAGAGCAAGATAACAGAACACCGTCGGAATGTTGGCACATCTTCAGATCCCGAGTTCGACCTCCAGCACCGATATCATGACGAAGGATACCTTGCTTCTGATCCCACGAAGGCGTAATGTCACCCTTGAGCCCAGGTGCCAAATGCTTCTCCAACGTCCTGCAATCATCCTTTAGCCTAACGATATTCTCGTATGTCTCAGGCGAAATGGTCACAGGCAATGCCTCTGCGCTGGTCACAGGCAATGCCTCTGCGCTGAAATCAGATTGGACCTCAGCATCCATGAGGAGTTGGCTCTATGGCTTGGCAATCCCCTTAGATGGCTCTAAACAATTATAAGCTTAGATTACCGCTGGAGCACAGAGCTCAATGCACTCAGGGAATTTTAGAGCGTTTCTTGGCATTTATGTGGGATCTGTGTCGCTATCACTTGTCTGACAGCTTGAGAGAGGTCAAAAGATGAGAGAGGAAGGGGCGAGGTGATGGAAGGGGGTCCCATGAGTGTAAAGCCCCCCCCTCCCGTACAGTGCAAATAGTCAAGTACAAAGAGGTAATTACAGGCTGACAGAGAGACAGCCAGAGAGACAGACACAGACAAAGAGACACAGGGACTTTACCATCGTCACGCAGTTAATCAAATGAGAGAATATTACATAAGTAAGTGAGGAGAAAAAAGGGGAGGGAGGGTTGGTTTGTCTGTCCTTTGAAGCCCAAGGGGGGATATCTTCTCTCCCTTGCTCCGCCCCATGTCTGTCTTTCTCGGAAATGTGTTTACTGAACACAACAGATGACTCGAAGAGTGAGGAGGAGGTACACATCAAAGTCTTCGGTTGGCAAGTTCCTCCAGGAATCTCTCGGACCGGGTTACGCAAGCGGCGAGAGAGAGAGAGAGAGAGAGAGAGAGAGAGAGAGAGAGAGAGAGAGAGAGAGAGAGAGAGAGAGAGAGAGAGAGAGAGAGAGAGAGAGAGAGAGAGAGAGAGAGGAACTGCACGAACCAGATATAATGGGCTAAGTCATCGATATGAATTATTCTCAAGAAAAAAAAAAAAAACACCATGTTAAACCTCTGCCTCAGCAACTTCAAAGGCGACTTGAACCATCATTATCAAGGATATTCTTTCTTATGGTTTTTCTCTCCTCCCCCTCCCCCCTTTTTTTTTTCTTCGCCCTTTGAGAGTCGTATATCATTGCTAGCAGACGAACCGACTCTTTGATGTGCAACTGTTCTCTGAGGAGAAATAGAATATGTCTATATATAGTTCACGGGACTTGCCTCCGGAGGGGCTGGAAGGTCATTGGATAAGGTCAGCAATCAAGAGGTTCTCTAAGAAGAGCCAGATATCATTGTCTTGCGATCTGATGTTTATTTTCCTGAAGGTCTCCAGCCGACCAGCTGGGTAAACTTTGATATGGCTTCGTTGAACTATATACTTCCCCAGTTTCTCAGACGCCAAACCCTTGCGTGTAATGTACCCAAAGGACATGTATGAGAGGAGTCTTCGCCAAATGGGTGGAGGTCGCCAGTGGAGTACCCAAGGGTTACGTTTTGGGGCCGTCACTCTTCTTGATCTTTGTGAATGACCTGCCTCAAGGTGTGGACTTGTACCTGCATATGTTTGCAGATGATGCAGAGGATTATGAGAAGAATGGAAAGCGATGAGATTGCACCACCTTACAAGGGGGACGTAAACAGACAACATAGTTACTCTGATACACGCTGATGCAATTCACACCAAGGAAATGTAAAGTACTGAGGATGGGAGTGAGTGGAAAGAAGGCTTCAATATGATTACTATCCAGTACGAAGGAAGCTTCAAGATTCTGTGTGAGGAGGACTTGGGTGTCAACATCGTCTATACACATACCCAAAGTCGCAAATCAGAAGAATAGTAAAGAAACTGTCTTTTGGAAAATATCAGAGAACCTTTCAAGTATATGAATGAGGAAGTATTTAGCAAGGTCTTCATATCCTACATACGGCCAAAACTGGAATATACTTCTCAGCTTTGGTCACCGCACCGAAAGAAGGACATCGAGCAAATAGAGGAGGTCAAGAGGAGGGCAACAAAGACAGTGCCAGAATTAAGAGATCTAAGTTACAGGCGAAGGATAAAGGCTCCTCATCTACGTGTGTGTGTTTGTGTGTGTGTGTGTGTGTGTGTGTGTGTGTGTGTGTGTGTGTGTGTGTGTGTGTGTGTGTGTGTGTGTGTGTGTTGTCTGCTTCTGAATATCTCGTGACGTAACTGTGCATATCATTAATCAGGGTAACGTGCATTAAATAAACACTGCAGATCTACGCATTATCAGATATGCACCTTCTGTGGATACAGTTTGTTTGCGCGAGCCACAGGCCATGATTCAATAAAGGTATGAGAAAGACTGAGAGTGGCATTTCTTCATAGGGACGTCTGGAACGCAGAGCAGAGGAAGTGGGGAATATAGATCTAGGAGAGAGTTTAATTGTTAGAGCCTTCCCTTCCCCTCCTTCCCCTCCCAACACCATCCACCCCCCACACCCACATGTCCTGGGTCTAGACATCTTCATAATGAGGGGACTCTCAAACCAGGACGAGAGCGAGTGTGTCCTGCCTACATGAATGGAAAGGAGGCATAATGAAGCCATGGCTTCACTTTTTCTATAAAGGAAAAAAAAAAAAAATACGGACCTGCACAGTAATTATTCTTTGTTCCCGTTTTCTTGGTGAATATTGTTATCAGTTTTCCATGAAAATGATAATGATTTCTTCCCTAATTATAACGTCTTATTGAAAGATCTCAAGAAATTTTTATCTGGTGGCATTCATTCTTTGGTTCTGGGAGAATTATACGTACACTAACAAACAAGTATATGTATTCGCTAGGTACAATATCGTAATTCAAGGCATTGGCTTTCAACTCGATGTCAGAAACCCAAACAAAATACGAGGAAGGGAAGGATGAACTGTAATTCCACAGAGAGTACAGCTAGAGATGATAATGGTTCGGGTTGTTGAGGAAATGGAGGCTGAATTGATCGACCCGCACCTCTGATAATGAGAGCGTCTTCCCATATCAGGTCAGTGCTCAAGTAACAGTGCTACAAGGCGACATCAGCAATAACTAGCGTTTAGAAGCATTTGATACTAAATGGTTAAACGAATAGGACATCCAGTGCTCCGTTATATAAGGTCCCGATTCTATTCTGTCATCCGAATGCAAATGAAAAAAGTAATTGTCTTACGATCCTATTGTCGTTAACAAGATGATGAACATATCCAAGAAATAACATTAATTGCCCTGTTATAGAAGGCACTAATTCCATTTAATCGTCCCAATGTAACTGAAAAATGTAATCATTTAATCGTCCCGATGTAACTGAAAAGTATAATCCATTTAATCGTCCCAATGTAACTGAAAAATATAATCCATATAATCATCCCAATGTAACCGAAAAGTATAATCCATTTAATCGTCCCAATGTAACTGAAAAATATAATCCATTTAATCGTCCCAATGTAACTGAAAAATATAATCCATTTAATCGTCCCAATGTAACTGAAAAAAAAAAATGATCATCAAAGGATCATTCTGTCGCTAATAAAGTGACGAATACACCCAACCACATCGCTCACGTCTGGTACCATCTTCCCTCCACCAGGAGTAAGAGGCCTCCGCTGCCGCCCAACACGACACACCAGCTTGAGGACATGGTTCCCCTAAGTGAATGGCGCAAACCAGAGGAAGGCCCTGGACGGCGGTCGTGACGCCTCACTCGTGCTATACAGAGACCCTGGGTCGTATGCCGCTCGTGCATCATTGGTCGCAGGCTGGTGACCATATCATGAATATGGAGCTGGTCGCTGTCAGGCAAAGCGAGGAGGAGGAGGAGGAGGAGGAGCAATTTGGTTCCTCCACACCCGCCATGGTGACACGCCACACGACGCGGCGCCACACACACACACACATATATACAAAGGAGGTTCAGTGATCACGTTTCATGTTGGGGTGTTGATTCTGACGCAGGTTTACGATGACCCAGCTGGCTTAAGCTTTGCGTCAAAATGATGCTTCGTAAGAGGTAGATATTCTACGTAATGTAAAGAACGCTGTCGCCTGTATATTGTTCGGTTGTAATCCCCCTCATTAACATGTATGAACGACCCCAGAGCAGTACAGTATAAGGATACAATATAAGATACAGTATGGTACATGACTGTATCCATACAGTTCCAATCACACTGTCGAGGAGGGAAAGTTAACTCCTTGGAAACGCGCTTTCCACCCTCTCTGACGAGGAGGTGGTTGACTGACGAGGAGGAGGAGGAGGAGGAGGTTGACTGACGAGGAGGTGGTGGTTGACTGACGAGGAGGACGTGGGTGACTGACAAGGAGGAGGTGGGTGACTGACAAGGAGGTAGTGGCTGATTGACAAGGAGGAGGTGGTTGACTGACGAGGAGGACGTGGTTGACTGACAAGGAGAAGGTGGGTGACTGACAAGGAGGTAGTGGCTGATTGACAAGGAGGAGGTGGTTGACTGACGAGACGAGGTGGTGGCTGAATCATTTTGTGTTCTGTGTTTTCCAGGGGGCCCCGCGGTGCACGCGCGCGCGCGCGTGTTTGTGTGTGTCTGTGTGTGTGTGTGTGTGTGGGTGTGTGTGTGTGTCATCCTTGTACACATCACCGATGAGATGTGACTTCGCCCTCTCCACCACAGTGTCAAGGAGGTGATTAGGTATTCATCGCCGGGCCTTAATGATCCCGCCTTCCATGCATGAGCTGAATGGGAGCCTCCCTTGATGAATTGGGAGGAACGTATTCGGCGGCGGGAGTGATCGGGGATGATCTGCAGTTCGGTCTTGGACGCCAGCCTGGACCGTCGGCGAGAGAGAGAGAGAGAGAGAGAGAGAGAGAGAGAGAGAGAGAGAGAGAGAAACACTCTCCCGTTACATCTATTCTCTAAATGTTATCTGCCATCCTGTCTCCCAAGTGCCCTCTGATGAACATCATCATTAGCACGGGGTTTGTAAAACACAATATCTTGCTTCATCGGGTCGTAAAGGCATTGCTAGCCCGGTGCTGCCAACGTGGAGCCGATCATTCACACCCGTTGGTAAAGTCTTGGGCGACCACAGATTCACACACACACACACACACACACACTGTGTGATCTTAGTATTAGCTTTGGTGGGAGTGAAACCTTATATACATTACTGGAGATGCTGGTAATGGCTGGTACTGGAGGATGATATGCAGATGACAGGGTCAGTAGTCGTATCATTGGTTGTGCGAATAGTAATGGTAGTTATTTTCTTTTTTATTTTTGCTTTGTCGCTGTCCCCCGCGTTTGCGAGGTAGCGCAAGGAAACAGACGAAAGAAATGGCCCAATCCACCCCCATACACATGTATATACATACACGTCCACACACGCAAATATACATACCCATACATCTCAATGTACACATATATATACACACACAGACCCATACATATATACACATGCACACAATTCACACTGTCTGCCTTTACTCATTCCCATCGCCACCTCGCCACACATGGAATAACATCCCCCCCCCCCCTCATGTGTGCGAGGTAGCGCTAGGAAAAGACAACAAAGGCCCCATTAGTTCACACTCAGTCTCTAGCTGTCATGCAATAATGCCCGAAACCACAGCTCCCTTTCCACATCCAGGCCCCACACAACTTTCCATGGTTTACCCCAGATGCTTCACATGCCCTGATTCAATCCATTGACAGCACGTCGACCCCGGTATATCACATCGATCCAATTCCCTCTATTCCTAGCCCGCCTTTCACCCTCCTGAATGTTCAGGCCCCGATCACTCAAAATCTTTTTCACTCCATCTTTCCACCTCCAATTTGGTCTCCCACTTCTCCTCGTTCCCTCCACCTCCGACACATATATCCTCTTGGTCAATCTTTCCTCACTCATTCTCTCCATGTGCCCAAACTATTTCAAAACACCCTCTTCTGCTCACTCAACCACGCTCTTTTTATTTAGGAGTTGCGATTACAGTAGCAGTTATAATATCGATGATAGTTTTGAGAGTAGCAATAGTAGCACAGTAGTACAAGTAGTAGTAGTAGTAGTAGTAGTAGTAGTAGTAGTAGTAGCAGTAGTAGTAGAAGTATAAATAGCGGTAATGGTAGTAGTGGTAGTAATGGTAGTAGTAGTTGTGGCAGTGTTGAAAGAACAACTCTTGTAGCCATCCATAAATATTTCGAGATGTCATAGCAATATGTGCTACCACCATCGCAAAATATTCCTGACACTACTGAAATATTCTCTGACACCAGAGGAGTATTTTCTGACACCAAAGAAATATTTTCTGACACCAGAGGAATATTTTCTGACACCAGAGGAATATTTTCTGACACTACATCAAATTTTCTGACACCAGAGGAGTATTTTCTGACACTAGAGGAGTATTTTCCGACACTAGAGGAGCATTTTCTGACACTAGACGATTATTTTCTGACACCAAAGAAATATTTTCTGACACCAGAGGAATATTTTCTGACACTACATCAAATTTTCTGACACCAAAGGAGTATTTTCTGACACTAGAGGAGTATTTCTGACACTACATCAAATTTTCTGACACCAGAGGAGTATTTTCTGACACCAGAGGAGTATTTTCTGACACTAGAGGAATATTTTCTGGCACCAGAGGAATATTTTTTGACACTACAGGAATATTTTCCGATACTAGAGGAATATTTTCCGACACTACAGGAATATTTTCTGACACTACAGGAATATTTTCCGATACTAGAGGAATATTTTCTGACACTAGAAGAATATTTTCAGACAGCAAATCACTATTTCCTGATACCAGGAGCAATATCTTCGGACACCAGAACAGTATTTTCCGACACCATCGAAATATTTCATGACACGACATCAATATTCCTGACACATCAATATCCTGACACCATAGCGATATTTAACTGACACACAATATCTCCTGACACGACAGTATTGCTTCCTGATACCACAATATATCCTGACACCACAGCGATATTTTCTGACACCAGTATTTTCTCGCACCACCGCAATCTTCTTCTGACGCCACAGCAAAATTTTCTGGCACCACACCGACATCATCTGACGTCACAGCAATAGTTCCTGGCACCACACCGACATCGTCTGACGTCACAGCAATAGTTCCTGGCACCACACCGACATCGTCTGACGTCACAGCAATAGTTCCTGGCACCACACCGACATCATCTGACGTCACAGCAATAGTTCCTGGCACCACACCGACATCATCTGACGTCACAGCAATAGTTCCTGGCACCACACCGACATCATCTGACGTCACAGCAATAGTTCCTGGCACCACACCGACATCGTCTGACGTCACAGCAATAGTTCCTGGCACCACACCGACATCATCTGACGTCACAGCAATAGTCCCTGGCACCACACCGACATCATCTGACGTCACAGCAATAGTTCCTGGCACCACACCGACATCATCTGACGTCACAGCAATAGTTCCTGGCACCACACCGACATCGTCTGACGTCACAGCAATAGTTCCTGGCACCACACCGACATCGTCTGACGTCACAGCAATAGTTCCTGGCACCACACCGACATCGTCTGACGTCACAGCAAAATTTCCTGGCACCACACTGACATTTTCTGACGTCACTGCGAAATTTTCTGACACCAGAGCAATTTTTCACACAAGTGATTAACTAAAATAAACATCCCCTCTGTATGCTCACGATTATGGGAAATTACCACCCGCAGCATCGTTCAGTCGAAGGCGATTAACGATCGAACTCGCAACCATTAATCAATTTTTTCCAGTGACGCCATCGGTTAATCCCTCACATCAAAGTGACCATATTTTTCCATTCTCTTTTTTCTCGGTTTTCCGTGAACGTATGGTCCTTAACGCTCGTTTTCTTCGAAAATACGAATGCTACATTAAGTGTTCTTCACATTAACTCTGTTGAGATGAAATTTCAGGATTACCGTATTATTCGATTTAATTTTGGTTTTCGTACATCAAAAACTATGAGCGATTGTTGACTGGTGATATTGCAATTGGGCCGTTTTCTTTTATTCTTTGTACCACTGGACGTGTGGTACAGCTCCCTTGTCTTTCGTCCCATTGGACGCGTGCTATAGCTTCCTTGCATTTCATGCCATTGGGTGTACTGCATAGCTTCCTTGTATTTCGTGCCACTGGGCATATGGAATAGCTCCTTTGTCTTTCGTACCATTGGACGTGTGCTATAGATTCCTTGCATTTTGTGCCACTAGGCGTATTGCATAGCTTCCTTGTATTTCGTGCCACTGGGCCTATGGAATAGCTCCCTTGTCTTTCGTACCACCGGGCGTATTGCATAGCTTCCTAGTGTTTCGTACCAATGAGCGCTTGATATAGCTCCATAGCCTTTCCTACCAATGAGCATGTTGTACTGCCTGGTCTTTCACACTAGTGAACGATTAATTTCCATACACCTTTTCTAATGACTTCTTCGTACTACATAATTTCACATTTTCATTCTTAACTTTCTCCAGTCTTTTAATTTCCCTACTGCAACACCTATGATTTATCTCCGCACCTTACATGACTGTCTTAATCCAACCTCACTATACGTCGCCCCCCATATATCTAAACTCATCCACAAATTTCAGGTCATGCAAAATCAGAACGACAGAAGTTAGAACCAATTTTGTTGAAAGACCAGGAAGCTATCGCTGGGTTAAAAGAGGTGAAGTTGTCAGTCACTAACTCTTTCATTAGACAAAGAAACATTTCCTATTTTTCTTATTGTCTTGTCAGTCACTAACACTTTCATTAGACAAAGAAACATTTCCTATTTTTCTTATTGTCTATCATGATGGCTAGGGAGGTCGTCTCCGTGTCTCTTCCTCAGCTGGCTCCCTTGTAACCAGAGCTTTGCCTCTGTATTTTCAATAAGATTACTCGGCCAGTTCAGAAGGTCAACATGCCTTTGATCATCACACAGGCGTGAAAAGACCATTTGGATGGCTGGGGACTGACGCGTTCGTCTGGCAAGAAGCAAGCGAGAGGGAATATCAAGCACTCAAAGAAGGCAGTAATTGACTTGCTGAAATTTCCAAATACTCGAGAGTGATTGAATATTCCCTTCATTCGGGGCCACGTTATTAAATGATTTCCGAGATTTCCAAATATTCGAAGGCAGGTGAACCTTCCTCCCCCCTTGTATTTGAGTTCCTGAAATTACCTACCTCGTGTAAATAATTACTCCCCACATACATGAAATATAGCCACATTCAGCGCTTTTCCCAACTGTAATCCTGTAGCACAATGGGTATCATTCCTTTTTCCAACAATAAAGTCTTTCGTGGGAAGTTATGTTTCCCTTCTCTCTCTCTCTCTCTCTCTCTCTCTTTTGTAAAGTACCAATCTGTCTTAAAAGGCATATCCATCATGATCATCATGTCTCGTTTGGTTGGTGGGTTATTTGGGGTTTAGGTGTATGGGGATGTCAAGGTCTTTGTGGCCGTCAACATCGTTATGACTACTAGGTTGGTTGGTTGGATAGTTGGTTGGTTGGCCCTTACCGCGTACAACACTAAGTTGGTTGGCTGGCCCTTACCTCGCATAACACTAGGTTGGTTGGCCCTTACCTCCTATAACACTAGGTTGGTTGGTTGGCCCTTACCTCCCATAACACAAGGTTGGTTGGTTGGCCCTTGCCTCGTATAATACTAGGTTGGTTGGTTGGCCCTTACCTCGTATAACACTAGGTTGATTGGTTGGCCCTTGCCTCGTATAACACTAGGTTGGTTGGCCCTTACCTCGTATAACACTAGGTTGGTTGGCCCTTACCTTCTATAACACTAGGTAGGTTAGTTGGCCCTTACCTCGTATAATACTAGGTTGGTTGGTTGGCCCTTACCTCGTATAATACTAGGTTGGTTGGTTGGCCCTTACCGCGTACATCACTAAGTTGGTTGGTTAGCCCTTACCTCGTACATCACTAAGTTGGTTAGTTAGCCCTTACCTCATACAACACTAGGCAGGTTAGTTGGCCCTTACCACGTATATGATCCATAGGATGTCTCTCATTTCATCTCTCCCTGACGTCAAGAGTCCTATGATATATTCCACTGGTGTACATCTTTCTCCTCACACTTAAAACAGGTTCAGACGAAGCAGTTGTTGTGCTGCAGTGAGGGCGATGGGGACATGGGTCATCTGGGGCACCACCAGGTAACAGAAGTGTTCTTCAGTAGCTTCTGCTTTCCATGGTTGAGATCGAGTGGATTTCTTCCCTCCCATCTCTTTAACCGCAGATACACAACGGAGCCAGACATCCCAAAGTTCTCTCCCAATTCCAGTTGGAAATAACCAATTTCCCCCTCATGCAAACGATTCCTCCACTTTGGCTTAATTGCTCCTCTCGCCGGTAACCCATTTTGGTTTAAGGTCTTTGCTGCTGCGGCGTGAGTCAGAAAATGTTTGAGTGGGCTGTTAGGGGCGGGAGAAACGTTTACATTCGGGTTTCCACCACAAACACCCGAGCAAGCCATCCCCTGAGCTGCTAATGGTCGTATTGTATTTACAGCATGATTTATTCTTTTTTTTTATAATGAAGATGTTTCAGAGAGTTTCGTAGTGTGGTATGAATTCGTAATGCTCAGGGTATTTTTTTTTTTTTCCAAGCTTGCTGGTCTATAATGCCTCAGCACAAGCTGCAGGACTTCCTGTGTGTGTGTGTTGGTTGATGTGTACAGGCCAATAGACGACTCTCGACTAAGTTGATGTCAACTAGGCCTTGCCTCATTTTTACCATAATAGGTTTAACTATGGCCATCATTGTCTTCACTTTTTTTTTTCTGAGGGACGTTGTAGGAATTCCTTGTGGTTCAAGTGCCGTGTTCTGTTTCAGTTGGTCTATTGCTTGACACACGTCTGGTTTTTTTCTGTTGCTTCTTCCGTAGAGACGTTCTGGTCAATGTGATTAAATATCTCGTCCTTTATATGTTCTTTATCAAGTACTGATTTATATTAATCACTTATCATCATCCATATTTTTGGGAGGGTAAGTTTTACATGTTTCTCTCTCTCTCTCTCTCTCTCTCTCTCTCTCTCTCTCTCTCTCTCTCTCTCTCTCTCTCTCTCTCTCTGTATATATATATATATATATATATATATATATATATATATATATATATATATATATATATATATATATATATATATATTCGTTTCTTAACCACAGAGAAATGAAACACGATAAGTCTCCAAGTGCACTTTCGTGTAATGATCACATCATCAGGGGAGACACAAGAAAGAAATAAAACGGTCAGTTGATATACAACGGTGAGACGTAGCTAAGACTGGATTCCTCTTATTTTTTCGTTCAGCATGTTCACCTCAATCAGTCTCTGCAGTTCTTAATCAAATTCCATTATTTCTTCGCCAGAATTTTTCAAAAATATTCCTACAGACTCTTCCATCCTTTCCTTGTTTATTGGAAATCTGATTGTTCTTTTTTTCCATTCTCACTCTTTTCTGTCCCTGGATATCTATCCCTGGATATCATTCTTCTTTGGTATCAAATCTTCAAATATTCATTTTACTCTTATGGAACATAGCTGTGCTGGTATACACACACATACACACACACACACACACACACACACAGACTTATAAATATATATATATATATATATATATATATATATATATATATATATATATATATATATATATATATATATATATATATATACATCTTTGTATTTGAAGTTATCATTCCAATATCAAAAGGATCATTAGTCTTCTTCCACGTAACCTATCCAAGTGACGTTCAAATCACTTGGTTTGCAAAGTCATCCGTTCCCTTTATCACACTGGTCATCTTCCATGACCATAGAGCTAGTTGAGAGAGAGAGAGAGAGTTCTTATTTACAGACGAGCACTTAACGAGATTTTACGCAAAGTTATGTGTTGTCCAGTGTGAGCTGGAGAGACCGTACGCGTGTGAACGGAGAGCCAGCAGCCCCAAGTGTGGGTGAGGCAGACACGAGAAAAAAAGACATCAACCTGGTCCAACAAATGGGGGTGAAAGTCAACTTCCTACGAAGCCGTTACCTAAGCCCAGTCGAGTCGTATTGTGATACAGAGAGAGAGAGAGAGAGAGAGAGAGAGAGAGAGAGAGAGAGAGAGAGAGAGAGAGAGAGAGAGAGAGAGAGAGAGAGAGAGAGAGAGAGAGAGAGACCCCCCACCACCCCCCGAGACAAAGGCGCGCTCTGGGTAACAATTATTCTCCCACTGTTTACCTACGCGTCTCAGCCTTTGACATCAGAGCCAAAGACCTTTCTTCCCATTTTCCCTTAATTGAAAGATAACTAGGTTGACCCACCGCCCCTCCTTCCTCTCTTCCTCCTCCTCTTCCTTCTTCTCATCCTCCTCCTCCTTCTCCCTGACCCATCGCTCCTCCTTCCTCTCTTCCTCATCTCCCCTCCTCCTCTTCTTCCTCCTCTTCCTTCTTCTCATCCTCCTCCTCCTTCTCCCTGACCTACCGCCCCTCCTTTCTCTCTTCCTCATCTCTCCTCCTCCTCTTCTTCCTCTCATCCTCCTCCTCCTTCTCCCTATTTCTTTTATCTCCCACCACCACCTCTCTCTCTCTCTCTCTCTCTCTCTCTCTCTCTCTCTCTCTCTCTCTCTCTCTCTCTCTCTCTCTCTCTCTCCTGCATCTACGTCACTGGGGGAAAGGCTTCTCCCCGTCACACCAAGATATAACGAACTTCGAGGCCGAATTTTCTCTCTCATTAAAGTTGCCGAGCGAAATCATCATCTCTCCCCGTCAACAGTTCTCATCAAAATCTCTTCAAGGTCACATGACTTCCTTTGGACACCGTTCCACAAAGGCAGCTCACGCTTTGGCGCCACTTATTAAGATATCATATAATAGGAGAGATTAACTTAACCTCCTTTTTTCCCCCTCATTATCTTAATAAAGTAATGAAATTCTATAATGCCCAGGGCTGTCTCGTAATGTGGAATATACACGACTGGCAATTACCCGAAAGCGTAGGGTTCCGCTCGGATCACTTCACTGTTGGTGATGTAAACGAGTTACGCTTGAGGGAACCCATTTGGCGCCTCAGACACAGCGGCAAGACACAGGGGATATGTCCCGTCTGGCGCGAAATATTTGCCCTCCGCTCCTCCGCACACGGTCCATTCGACACTGTGGCCGGCAAGCGGCTCATATGTCATAACCCCGTGACTTCCTGAATGACGATTTGCAACGTAGTTAGTGCCTAGTACTGGACATAAAGTGTTTATACAGATATCTGGAAAAAGATCCTACTGACTGCTATAATTCGGTCTGTGGTTATGTATAGTGAAATATATTACATGAGAAATTGGAAGTTGAAGACGTTGCTGTTGGCTGATGATCCCGTCATCATGCTGGGGTGGGTATAAAGATTATGAATGACTCTGAAATAATGTGAAAACTCAGTAAGGAATCTGATGATTGCTCAAGCAGTATTATGCAAAGAGATACGACCATAACACTTTCTTTCCCTGTCATTCTTTACACGATCCACCCACTTTAGCCCTGTAAATTGTCCTCAGGGCATTTGACTTCCAACACGTCCAACCTCTTCTGTTCTTCTGCGTTCAGAGCCTGACAGTCACATCCATACAAGACTCTCAAGATCACAATACCCTCAGATACACCCGTCTTTGCCCACGTTAACGCACCTAGCACACTGGCCCCTTCATCCACCTTATGGCTTTTTAGTCTTCATTGTTCCTTCCACTCCTATGTCTATTTCCAGGTACATACCTAAGGCACTCCACTTACTCCACTCAAACCACCCTGAATCAACAATCCCTACTGCATTTCATCATTTGGCTTTTGTGCATATCTATTATGAACTTGATCTCTTCACCATACTTCCAAACTCTGTCTTCAGTTTCCAGATGTTTCTCTCTGCGAACAGCAACTGAATCAACTCCCATGCCTTACCCCTTCACCCCCTCAATATACCGTAGACCTTCCCTTTGTTCTATGAACCTTACATGTACCACTCACACACCCCGTCCGTAAATGAGCTGAACAACCAAGGTGACGTTACACAGCCTTGAAGCAGACCCACCTTTATGGAGCAACCATTTACCCTCCTCCTTTCCTTCTCGCACACATATCTTTCCGGCACAAACTCCTCGATGCAATTAGCAACTATTTATTTATACCAAGTGTTCCTAACCTCCTCTCAGAAGGCCTCTCTCTGTCATCCCTATCACAAGCTTCCTGCAGATTCATAAATTTCATGCTATTTCTCTAAACATTTTTCTCACACACATTCTTCAAAGAAAACCTCTTGTCCACATGCACTTTACCTCTCCTGAAGCCACACTGATCCTCCCCAGTCAGATATCCAGATGTCATGAATATGCCACAGCCCCCTCAATCACTACTCTCCCATCTACTTTACCAAATACACTCAACAGACGTGTACCATTATCATCCAAGTATCTGAGCATACATACAAATGTATATGTATGATAAACTAGAGCCCCTTCACCGTTTCGCTAGCAAGTTAAACTTACAGAGTCTCGGTCTGTGAATATGCAAGACTAATGTCAGTAGTTACACAGATCCCGACCAAAATTATGCAAGTTAACTTTGAACAAGGTTACCTTTCTCCGAGACCAAGATCCAGTGGGCATTAGGATACACTGAGGCGAAAATCAGATACACTGGCGAGGGCTCATTACAGGCAGACATATGATAACCTATATCACTTCCTATAAGGCCCTGTCATAGATGCATATCATTTCTTAGGCTATAACAGCGACGCTTGAGCAAGACGGTACGGTCCTAGACTACTGATGGGTCAGATGAAGGACTAAGACCACCTTACTGAAGTTACGTTCCATCGTTAGTAAAGGGTCGAATCTCCGTTCTCAAAAGAGCTGCCAGCACTCAGCACCCTGCATCCACAGCTGATGATGTCAATTACGTTTGAGTTCTTATATGTTCACCTGGTCATGTCAACACCTCAGCCTCCAGCATCTACAACTGGACATGTCAACACCTCAACCTCCAGCATCTACAACCTCAACTTCCATCATCTACAGCTGGACATATCAACACTTCAGCCTCCACCATATACAACTGAACATGTCAACACCTCAACTCCCTATATGGAGAGATGGAGCACCCAGGCAATAATCCCTCACTTCTCTGAAACAGATAACGAGCTGATTTCCCAATAAATATGACTAGTTGATGTGTACGAGAGCCAGCTAATGGGGATCAGACAGCCTAACCGATTTCCAGGTAGCTAGTCCAGGCGACCCGTCATTCTGGCTCTCGAGATATTGAGGTAATGCTCACTCGTATCTCCAGCCATTTCAGTTATAGTGTACTGTGTGCAATGTTCAGGCAACTTTGTATTTCACGAGGATGAGAAATGGTTGGGATCAGGGAGGGATATGCAACTCACCAATGTGACTAAAACATAAGTTTATGCATATACATCTATCTTGTTATATGTCTATATCTTGATCTACATATTTAGCAACGAATATATATATTTACCTATTTACAGTGTGTGTGTGTGTGTGTGTGTGTGTGTGTGTGTGTGTGTGTGTGTGTGTGTGTGTGTGTGTGTGTGTGTTCTGTGTGTGTGTGTGTGTGTTCTGTGTGTGTGTACGCATTGGAGTACAGACATGGTAAATGTCTATAAGGTTAAGAGACGGGCAACACGAGTGTAAAACTCTTTCCCCGTAACGACAAACAATAATCACAGATAGTAAACACACACACACACACACACACACACACACACACACACACACACACACACACACACACACACACAAACACACAGGGAAATTGAGAATATCAGATGTAATACAGAAGCTTTGAGTATGATTACGCGGTTGATGACATAAAACAATCAGAGACGACCTCATACTCAAAAAGGAGACACAATCATGGACACTACACATCGTGGAAGAATTTCTACACGAGTATAAATTGGGGAAATGTAGTTCTGTAGACATGATAAATACATGTGCCATGGAAGGCTCTGTAAAGTTTATAATGGAGTAACAATACGGGCACTTTTCGCTGCAAAAGTAAAGGAAACAAGAAGTGACATTTTCTGCAGTGAAGCAGTGTGATTGATATGGAGGTGTATAAGAGAAAGTGGCAGGAGGTCAAGAGAAATGGTACAAGAGCTGATGAGAGATTGGGTGAGAAATAAGGGACTTTCCTTATATCATCCTTTCAATAGCTGCTTTTTGGACAATTGGTAATTGTCTCTGCACTGAAATTCCATTCTCTCCATTTCCGTGCAGGATGCAGGATATCAACGCCACACACTTCTATCCTTTGATGCTATCATGTCTCTGAGGAACTCCGTCAAGCGATTAAACACCTCATCTAATTTCATCAAAAGGCGTCTTCTTTCATCTCTTATTCTCTCACTTCTACGATTTTTCTACCCTCCTTTTCATTCACTCTCCTCCACGACAGATCCCTATCATCCAAAAAACTTTTCGCTTAAATTTAGTTCCAGAGTTTTACTTGCCTATTCTTCCTACTTTCATCCCCATCGATCTTTATCATCCATTGCCATTCCTCTCCTGGTAGATTCCTCTTTAGGGACTTCATATCCGCCTCTCTCATATATTCTTTAATGCTGTCTTTACCTTTACATTGCAAAAGACGCAGTCGTTTTCCCTCCTCCTCCTCCTCCTCTATTCAACTCTTTCTTGACACATATACATCCTCTTCTCTCGTCATTACCCTTTCCTTGATGAGCCTCACATACCATCCACACTATCTTCATCTATGTCTCTATCTTCAACCACTGTTTCCTCTATCCTTCTGCTATTCCAACTTCGTTTACCGTTCATTCATTTTCATCATTGCTATTCCCCCATCTTCTTATCTTTTGCTCTACAGATATATGTAATCACTTTGCCCTAATCCTCACCCTTGCTGTTATCATGTGAAGACCCGAAATCAGCGACATTTCCCTTGCTAAATACGTTTCCAATACGACTCGAAATCAGCGGTATTATCCTTACTACCTACGTTGCCAACACGTCCCAAAATCAGCGACATTTCCCTTGCTAAATACGTTTCCAACACGAACTCAAAATCAGTGACATTTACATTATTACCTACGATATCACCAGGACCCAAAATGTCCACCATTCTACATACACATCCAACACTATCTCTCTGATTCTCTCATTCATTTCTACATTGCTTTATAGAAGCCTTTTTTTGTTGCTCCTTACCTCCTCCTCCTCCTCCTCCCTCACCTCTCCTCCATACATGTCTACGAATTACCTTCAAGGGAAATATCCACCGAGAACATCCTCTCTCCCAAGACAGAAGAAAAGTACTATTTGCACCCACTCCTGGGGCTTTCCTATCCTCATCCAGTACTTTTCTAATACCTTCGTCTAACACCTACTTTCTCGTTCCACCTATGACGCTGAATCAACTCCCCTCAGCACCTCCAAAATGGTTATTATTCACTCTCACTTATCAGTAAACCCACCTCGTCTCGGCTTCTCGAAACAGAGACCCTCTCATACGCCATGCAAGTCAGTCGTGACCTATCTTTACGTCAGAAGGTACACCTATGCAAGTTAGGTGTGACGTTACCTTACGTCAGAAGGTACACCTATGTAACTTAGATGTGGCGTAACCTTACGTCAGAAGATACACCTATGTAAGTTAGGTGTGACGTAACCTTACGTCAGAAGATACACCAATGCAAGTTAGGTGTGACGTAACCTTACGTCAGAAGGTACACCTATGCAAATTAGGTGTGACGTAACCTTACGTCAGACGGTGCACCGGGGAAGATCGCTTCGGCTCATCATCCTGCGCTGTATTTACCCTCGTATTTCCTAGGGTCATGGAAAGGTGCTTAGTGGGTTGTGAAAACTATATTCTCTTAAATCTCTCTCTCTCTCTCTCTCTCTCTCTCTCTCTCTCTCTCTCTCTCTCTCTCTCTCTCTCTCTCTCTCTCTCTCTCTCTCTCTCTCTCATTCTCTATTCCACTTCATCTTCTTCTTTCTAGTCTCCTCCTGAACTATCACTGAAGCTCACAGCGCCAACGTCCCTTTAAAGATACGCGAGACACAAAAAACAAACCCCTTACGCGACACGCTTTTAAGATTTTAAGAGCCAATTTTTGTCTTTAAGCTACTTAACTAGTTCAACCAAGGCAAAGAAACGTCAAGGGAAAGTTTTAATGTGCATTCACTTTAGAGAGGGCTTGAATTCACTTTAGAGAGGGTTTGAATTCTCTTTAGAGAGGGCTTAAATTCTCTTTAGAGAGGGTTTGAATTCACTTTAGAGAGGGCTTAAATTCTCTTTAGAAAGAGTTTAAATTCTCTTTAGAAAGGGTTTGAATTCTCTTTAGAGAGGGTTTAAATTCTGTTTAGAGAGGGTTTAAATTCTCTTTAGAGAAGGTTTGAATTCACCTTAGAGAGGGTTTGAATTCTCTTTAGAGAGGGTTTACATTCTGTTTAGAGAGGGTTTAAATTCTCTTTAGAGAAGGTTTGAATTCACCTTAGAGAGGGTTTGAATTCTCTTTGGAGAGGGTTTAAATTCTCTTTAGAAAGAGTTTACATTCACTTTAGAACAGGGTTTAAATTCACTTTACAGAGGGTTTAAATGCACTTTAGAAAGGGTATCAAGTCACTTTAGAAAGGGTCTAAATTCACATTAGAGAGGGTTTAATGGACATTCTATTACTCCTTATATTTTGATGTATAGTTAAAGGTGTACGTATGTTAGGGATGAGAGAGAGAGAGACATACCCAGTGTCGTTTACTATATCATACGTAATTATATCCTTGGGGTTACGGGAGAAATAATACTGCCCACGGATTTCCTTCGTGTCGTAGAAGGCGACTACGAGGGGCGTTAGCGGGGCTGGGGGGAGATTAGACCTCTCCTCCTGTATTACTTCTCTGAAAAAGGAAGAGAAAAAGGGCTCGTTCATCTGCTCTTTTGGACGCTACCTCGCTCACGCAGGAAATGACAGCAATCATGTGTAATACAAAGACAAAAGAGGGAGGATGAACACCTGGGTTGGATGTAGGCAGACGGCCACCCGGAGCTGGCTCAAGCTGACTCATGGTTAGTGTGTGTGTGTGTGTGTGTGTGTGTGTGTGTGTGTGTGTGTGCGCGCGCGCGCGCGTGTGACTGTCTCTCTTTTTTGGAATATTCTAAAATTCGAAATTCTTTCTAATGCCAAAGTTTCATGTATGGCTTCATGCGAAAAAAAAAATATGGCATATTGAGTGAAATTGGGGTCACCTAGAAGGCCAATTTTTCCCATAAACAGAAGATTACCTCATCCTAAGCCATAAAAAGAAGAGAAAAAAAAATTACCAACGAAAATTCCTTTTCTCACCCCTAAAAAAAACAGACTTCATCCCCAAAACTGGCTTAAATCTCTTTATATCCCATTTTTTCCTTGTATCTCGATACTAACGGATTAACTAAAATATTCTTTTCTCACATACTGACGACAATCAAAGAAAATACATATATCTTCACACGGACAAAAATAGAAAAACAGATCCAAAATTTCAGTGGATTCAATTCTCTCACACTGTGTCTCCAGCTCATTCAGCATCACTGATTTCTAAGGGTAAATACAATATCCTTCTCTAAAGTCGTGATGAATATAGCATGCCATATGCATCCTATTCCACTCATCAGATGAAGACTACGAAGTTGGGTTCCTTTTATACGCAATTTGACCGGGACTTTGCGTAAGGACATCGGCAGACTGTTATCAGTCCACGATCGAGCAAGCTGAAGATTTCCTGATAGTCTTGTGGCTGAAGGCTTGCAATATGAGTTCACCTGAACGTGCAAAAAAAGTGAAGGCGATGGTACGCGGTATATATATATCTTTCTTTCACACTATTCGCCATTTCCCGCGTTAGCGAGGTAGCGTTAAGAACAGAGGACTGGGCCTTTGAGGGAATATCCTCACCTCGCCCCCCTTCTCTGTTCCTTCTTTTGGAAAATTGAAAAAAAAAAACGAGAGGGGAGGATTTCCAGCCCCCCGCTCCCTTCCCTTTTAGTCGCCTTCTACGACACGCAGGGAATACGAGGGAAGTATTCTATATATATACAGGGTGTTCCAAAGAAGTATACTCACTTTTGACACCCTATAACGCTAAATATTTTTTTCAGATCCAATTGACCCATAAAAATGGCAGAAATCCCAAAAATATGTACTCTTTAAATAACAATGAATGCAGTGTTTCTTGACTTAGAAACAAGATTTATGGTTGAAATGAATCAAATTCACTGAGTACTCACTGAGTACTCACTTTTTGAGACCCTATAGGGTGTCAAAAACGTGAGTACATTTTTGGGGGGACATCCTGAATATGTATATATAATACAGAAAAGCTTACAGGGGAAACAGAAACTACGAAGATTCAGGCGCTTTCGTATATTACAATGCCAAGACTGAGGCCAGATTACAAGGCTCAGAATATATACACCAGCTGGCTATGGATGGGTATAGAAACATGGGTCAAGAAGGAGGAAAAGATGCTGTGTCTCCTCTTCAATCTTTCTCTTCGAAAGAGTATTATGATACGCGAAGGACATTAGGTAAGGAGCGTCGACGGTAAGACAGGTACGACATTGAAAAAGCTGAGTGGGAGAACGCCTTGAGCTAATCAATATCAAAACAAAAGAGTGAAAAAGAAGAAAATGGACACTGACAGAATTTCTAACGGAGACCAGTCACACCAATATACCCCTCCTTGCGTCTGGAAACTCTACGCTGGACGAGTTATAGAAAACGAGAGAGAAAGACGATGCTAGAAAACTCTCTCTCTCTCTCTCTCTCTCTCTCTCTCTCTCTCTCTCTCTCTCTCTCTCTCTCTCTCTCTCTCTCTCTCTCTCTCTCCTCTCTCTCTCTCTCTCTCCTTCACTTAGGCAATAATATGATGACCGCAACATCCCTGTCAGTGAGACTTATACATTCCCGGGAAACCGTGATCCAGAACCGTTCACCAGAGGCTAATTACACTCTAACGGTCTTTGATAAGTGAAGCTGAACCATCGTCGTGGATGTGAATCCTGGCGTTGCCATGGTAAACCATGAATACTCACTACTTGGTGGAGTGCTTGGCTAAATGGTTTACATTAGCGTGAGCGCGTATACTGTAAACAAACACTCAGGTTAATACGTTCGTATCGTGTTGATGGTAAAGTATCAGAGTGCAGAGATGAAGACAGATGAGTAAGGCCCAATGACAATATAAAGAAAGACATTACGATTTATGTGTTATGCTTCATACACCATCACCAGTAATTCATCAACTCATATAACATCAAAAACCTCTATAAAACAGCGATTCTGAACACTGTATAATATCCTCTCTTGTACAACATTCATTGAATAAGTCTCGGGATGTTTGATTACTGCACCATACACGATAAATCTGGCTTGAGGTCTCCCCCCTCTACCTTGTTGATATAGCCCGTACTGGTATGAGGATTTGACGAAGAAGCGTTCGGTTTTCACACTTCTTTAACGAATAAAAAAAAAAGAAAGAAGAACGATTTTCGACCACGTCCGTCCAGGGCTTGTCATACATGAAAAAGCAAAGCCATTACCGGATTACTCGGCCAAATTCAATATTGCGTTGTACCCCTCCTTGTCCAGGAACTGTAGTGGGATTACAGATCAATCCACTGTACTAGTCAGAAACACAGCGCGAGTGTGGATCAATTTGCTGCACCAACCCGAACGGTAGGGTGAATGTGGATCAATTTACCATACCAGTTCAAGGAGTAGGGCGAGTGTGGATCAATTTACCGTACCAATCCAAATAGTGGGGTAAGCGTGGATCAATCTGCTCCATTAGTGGGAACAGTAGGCCAAATACGGATCAATTTACTCCACCAACCCGAGAAGGAGGGAAAGTGTGGATCAATTCATCGCACCAGAACGAACAGCGAGGCGGGTGTGGGTCAATCCATACTGCACTAGTCCAGGAAGAAATCGATTAATCATTGATCAAACACCACAGATAACACCGTATCATTGATGATCCACCACAGATAATACCGCATCATCAATGATGGTCCGTAGTGATGGTCGACCATCATCAATGATGGTCCGTAGTGATGGTCGACCATCATCAATGATGGTCCGTAATGATGGTCTGTAAGCATCATGGATGAACCACCACAGGTAATAATATCACACCATCAGTGGTGGCCTGTACGCACAGACCAGATGAGATCCTTTACATTTACCTCTCGCTCGGTGACCTGCCGTGAGGATGTAAGTAACACTGATGGAATTTCTGCCATTCCTTTTGTTTCAGCAGTTTGCATCAGGCGTCATGGATTAACAAGAGTCCCCCGACGCATTGCAGATACAGAGAGAAATTAGTTTTTGGATGATTGATTCAATTCCAAAGGAGAATTACTCTCTTTTTCCTCTCTTTTTTTTATTTTTTGTGTTTAAATGATTGATTCGTCTGTAGCCCTGCCTGCTGTCCGACCGAGCTCTTGCAGACGCTTGTGCATGCATGCCTCTCGCCCTCCTTCGTGCAGCCAGCTGCTCACAGCCACACCTCTGCCCTCTGCACTGGTCGAGTTACTGACGTATCACAAACCTTGGGGATTCGTGTACGTATCCTGGGCAGGTCAACGGGCAAGACTCCTTACACGATATGATGTATTCTTCCTACTCGTTTCTTCCGTATTTCCTAAAATGTTTTCTATCCTCGATAGTCGGGTTTACAGACACCCGGGGCGTTGAGGATTGCGTATCTCGACGTTCTATAGGAGCTGACGTGGCATGGGCGAAGCCATGACTTGACTGTGTCTATCCTGGATGAAAAGAGAAGTAGTGAGTGCAAGAGTGTGTTACAATTGATCATAGACTTGAGTCTTAAGGGTGGAAATGCTGTAGAGAGAAAGACAAAGGAAGGAAGAAAACCCCCCACACAATTTCGTCGTACGAGGCATGAAGAAGGAAGCGTCATAACGGTTTATCCTAGAGTGGCTGGTCTCCACACAGGGTCTAAAGGAAGCAGCAGCAAGCAGTGTGCCACGGGTTCAAGCCTTACTAATTGTGACATACAAAGCCAACTGAAGTGAGCAGTGACCGAGGTAATAACTGTAGAACAGAGAGAGAGAGAGAAAGAGAGCGGCAACATCATGGCGGAGGGAAAGAAATTTTGGGAGAAAAAGATGATATAGCAGGGGCGCTTGATCGAAGTAATAACTGTAGAAGAGAGAGAGAGAGAGAGAGAGAGAGAGAGAGAGAGAGAGAGAGAGAGAGAGAGAGAGAGAGAGAGAGAGAGAGAGAGAGAGAGAGAGAGAGAGAGAGAGAGAGAGAGAGAGAGAGAGAACAACATCACTGCGGAGGGAAATGAAAAATATTGAAAAAAAAATTGTGATAGCAGGGGCGTTAATGAGGTGCAAAAGCCCCTTGATTCCACTTGATACAGAAAGGTTGGGGGGGGGGGAGGAATAGCAGCTGGCAACAAGAACAATTTTAGGATTTCTATCACTACCCCATCTTTAAGAGCACCGGGTTCTTGTGATGTGAATTATGCAGAGTCTCCAAGAGGAAATGTCTATGTAACTGCAGTGCTGGAGTGGCTGGGAATGGACGAGCCTTAGATATAAGAAGGAGCTGGATATCTATTTTTTTTTTCACCATTAGACTTAACCAGGTTATCACTTCCCCATTCCAAAATGTCTGGTTCTCGTCCCCCAGCAGGGGAAGGAAAACTTGCCGATGCCAGGTCGGTCAATCTCTCTAAATATCTTAGGAGTGATCCAGACTTTCTTGGTTAATCTTTTCTTGCTTCGGGAATTGGTACAGACTTTCATAGACACTTGTACCTTGTTCGATGAATTTCTCAAAGGCTTCCAATATTCCCCTCACATTTAATGGATTTTTCCCTCTGTAAATTCATGAAGAACACTGAGGATTTGGGACAGCCTCTGAGATAGAGGCGTCCTAGCTACGTCTCTTCGTTGTATATCAACTGACTGTTATATTTCTTTCTTGTATCTCCCCTGATGATGTGATTATTACACGAAAGTGCACCTGGGAACTTATCGCGTTTCATTTCCCCGTGAGCTCATAGGAATATATATATATATATATATATATATATATATATATATATATATATATATATATATATATATATATATATATATATATATATATATATATATACATATATATATATATATATATATATATATATATATATATATATATATATATATATATATATATATATATATATATATATATATATATATATATATATACACACACAAGTATTAGCAGTATGTTTCATAGCTTTTTCAGTACGGCTTTTTCTAACAACTCAACAGATTTCTCTTCAGCCGGGCGATTGCTAATTCCTCTTTCGTGCAAGTACTCTCTACTTGAAACCAGATTCTTCACACTTCAGCATTCCCTTTCAGGCTGGAGGCACTTGAAATGTTCCTGAACTCAACTGCAGTGATGGTAAACTACTAATTCACCAAAGATAGGCACTGGGGGGCGGCAAAGATACGTCAAGTTCTGAGGTGTTATAGATTCTTTGAGTGGTAGTGACCATCACAGACAATGATAATTTCGTTTTCAATTGTATATCCTATTCGTGGTTAAAGATTTTAGAACGATTAATTGTCGAAGTTCTCGGATTTTCGAAATCCAATTTATAAAATGATACGTATCGTATACAGTTGTTGGTGTATATATATATATATATATATATATATATATATATATATATATATATATATATATATATATATATATATATATATGAGAGTTGGGGTGAGAGAGTATCATTAAATTTTAGGGAGAATAAAAAGATGTTCTGGAAGGAGGTAAATAAAGTGCGTAAGACAAGGGAGCAAATGGGAACTTCAGTGAAGGGCGCAAATGGGGAGGTGATAACAAGTAGTGGTGATGTGAGAAGATGGAGTGAGTATTTTGAAGGTTTGTTGAATGTGTTTGATGATAGAGTGGTAGATATAGGGTGTTTTGGTCGAGGTGGTGTGCAAAGTGAGAGGGTTAGGGAAGATGATTTGGTAAACAGAAAAGAGGTAGTGAAAGCTTTGCGGAAGATGAAAGCCGGCAAGGCAGCAGGTTTGGATGGTATTGCAGTGGAATTTATTAAAAAAGGGGGTGACTGTACTGTTGACTGGTTGGTAAGGTTATTTAATGTATGTATGACTCATGGTGAGGTGCCTGAGGATTGGCGGAATGCGTGCATAGTGCCATTGTACAAAGGCAAAGGGGATAAGAGTGAGTGCTCAAATTACAGAGGTATAAGTTTGTTGAGTATTCCTGGTAAATTATATGGGAGGGTATTGATTGAGAGGGTGAAGGCATGTACAGAGCATCAGATTGGGGAAGAGCAGTGTGGTTTCAGAAGTGGTAGAGGATGTGTGGATCAGGTGTTTGCTTTGAAGAATGTATGTGAGAAATACTTAGAAAAGCAAATGGATTTGTATGTAGCATTTATGGATCTGGAGAAGGCATATGATAGAGTTGATAGAGATGCTCTGTGGAAGGTATTAAGAATATATGGTGTGGGAGGAAAGTTGTTAGAAGCAGTGAAAAGTTTTTATCGAGGATGTAAGGCATGTGTGCGTGTAGGAAGAGAGGAAAGTGATTGGTTCTCAGTGAATGTAGGTTTGCGGCAGGGGTGTGTGATGTCTCCATGGTTGTTTAATTTGTTTATGGATGGGGTTGTTAGGGAGGTAAATGCAAGAATTTTGGAAAGAGGGGCAAGTATGAAGTCTGTTGGGGATGAGAGAGCTTGGGAAGTGAGGCAGTTGTTGTTCGCTGATGATACAGCGCTGGTGGCTGATTCATGTGAGAAACTGCAGAAGCTGGTGACTGAGTTTGGAAAAGTGTGTGGAAGAAGAAAGTTAAGAGTAAATGTGAATAAGAGCAAGGTTATTAGGTACAGTAGGGTTGAGGGTCAAGTCAATTGGGAGGTGAGTTTGAATGGAGAAAAACTGGAGGAAGTGAAGTGTTTTAGATATCTGGGAGTGGATCTGGCTGCGGATGGAACCATGGAAGCGGAAGTGGATCATAGGGTGGGGGAGGGGGCGAAAATCCTGGGGGCCTTGAAGAATGTGTGGAAGTCGAGAACATTATCTCGGAAAGCAAAAATGGGTATGTTTGAAGGAATAGTGGTTCCAACAATGTTGTATGGTTGCGAGGCGTGGGCTATGGATAGAGTTGTGCGCAGGAGGATGGATGTGCTGGAAATGAGATGTTTGAGGACAATGTGTGGTGTGAGGTGGTTTGATCGAGTGAGTAACGTAAGGGTAAGAGAGATGTGTGGAAATAAAAAGAGCGTGGTTGAGAGAGCAGAAGAGGGTGTTTTGAAGTGGTTTGGGCACATGGAGAGGATGAGTGAGGAAAGATTGACCAAGAGGATATATGTGTCGGAGGTGGAGGGAACAAGGAGAAGAGGGAGACCAAATTGGAGGTGGAAAGATGGAGTGAAAAAGATTTTGTGTGATAGGGGCCTGAACATGCAGGAGGGTGAAAGGAGGGCAAGGAATAGAGTGAATTGGAGCGATGTGGTATACCGGGGTTGACGTGCTGTCAGTGGATTGAAGCAAGGCATGTGAAGCGTCTGGGGTAAACCATGGAAAGCTGTGTAGGTATGTATATTTGCGTGTGTGGACGTATGTATATACATGTGTATGGGGGGGGGGGTTGGGCCATTTCTTTCGTCTGTTTCCTTGCGCTACCTCGCAAACGCGGGAGACAGCGACAAAGTATAATAATAATAATATATATATATATATATATATATATATATATATATATATATATATATATATATATATATATATATATATATATATATATATATTCATATCTATTCGTTCTTTTATTCATTACACTTTGTCGCTGTCTCCCGCGTTAGCGAGGTAGCGCAAGGGAACAGATGAAAGAATGGCCCAACCCACCCACATACACATGTATATACATACACGTCCACACACGCACATATACATACCCATACATTTCAACGTATACATACATATATATACATACACAGAAATATACATATATACACATGTACATAATTCATACTTGCTGCCTTTATTCATTCCCGTCGCCACCCCGCCACACATGAAATGACAACCCCCTCCTCCTGCATGCGCGCCAGGTAGCGTTAGGAAAAGACAACAAAGGCCATATTCGTTCACACTCAGAGTCTAGCTGTCATGTATAATGCACCGAAACCACAGCTCCCTTTCTTAGCTTTAATTTAACACCCATCATATCTTACCTGAAATCTAACAAGATCACCATTCTGCGCTGTGAATATAGCAACTTTGTCCCGTTTCATCATAAAATTACGTTCCATAACTTGCTTTCTTCTCTGTGGCTTCACTCCCACCATCCTCTCCCCGTCACATCTCTCGTAACACACCTCGAGTCCAAGCCTTCTACACCAGTACATATAGCCACTATCATTACTACCCGTCACTATACTCTTTAAAAAAGCTATTCCTTCCAACGAACCTTTCTGCCAGCACCTCCCTCCACCTTCCACCATCAACTCTCTCCCTCCCTCCCTTTCCATCATTTAGGATTTTTTTCGTCCCCTTTCCTTTTCCCGTCGTCACCTGTCACCCTTTCCATCATCCCCCCCTTCAGATTCACCTACGAGAGAGAGAGAGAGAGAGAGAGAGAGAGAGAGAGAGAGAGAGAGAGAGAGAGAGAGAGAGAGAGAGAGAGAGAGAGAGAGAGAGAGAGAGAGAAAGAGAGAGAGAGAGACCAGAAATAACACTGTGGAGTTAAAGGGGAAGAAATGTAATAAAAATGTCGGCAATTATTTTTCAGCAACAGAATTACAGAACACTTGGGGGGGGAAAAATCTGGCTAGACACAATCAAGGTGAAGAATATGACCACATTTACATAATGGCCAGACGATCGCTTTAATGCTATTAGATATCACTTGTAGGGCAGCTGGGTAGAGAGTCAGGGAGTTGGGCGTTCCTGTCGTACTTGCTTGCTGACAGAAGTGAGCGCTGGAGGACCTCCAAGCCTTTCGAATACCCTTCACAAAAGGCGCAAATGACCTCGGATGAAAGACATGGGAGTGCAGTTGCGTATGGGTGAGTGGAATGGGACAGGCATGAATGATGACTCGAGAAAGGGTGTAAGTTCTAGTGTGATGCTGGGTCGAAGTAGTACTGGGAACTGGGACTGTGTGGGAAAAATCAGCCAGGTCTGCAAGACAATAGATGGTGGTGTTGGAGAAGGTGTAGCACGGTTGATAAGCGATGAATTATTGAAAAGGATGTTTGAAAGTCAAGCGCACCAATGGAAGATTAAAAACTGGTCGCACGTCAGTCTTGTAGTGATGGAGAAGAGGAGGGGACGAAAGCCTTCTGGAGAGAGGTAGAGGACAAAGGTCTAGGAGGTGAGGCTATGGGTTCCTGGTGACCTGAGTGTCTGGATGAGGTACACAGATGAGGAGTAAGTGTCAGGTTGGTACACGGGTCTCCGGTTGGAAGTGACTGTGGTGAGGAATACACAGATTGTGTACAGCAGCAGCATTGGACGTCGCAAATAAATATATATACCTCTAAACATAATGCTGTTCATACGTACACATGACACAGGCACATTCAAGAGAGTGGACAAGAGCGTCATGAATGTTCTGTCTATATTTTCTATGATGTGATAGGTACTTTAAATTGTACGCTGTCCAGTAGAAGAAAGAAAAGGAGATTGACTGATCATGTAGTAAATTTATACACAGCACAAAAACGATCTTTACTCTTTCAAAGTGACATAAGGACGAACAAATCTGAGGGTAGACGAGCCTCTTACAGTTAATAGGTGATCATTCTGAGACCTGTCGTTCACTGGTGTAAATACAAATTTTGTGCTGTGTGTACGTTTGTCTTTTACCAGAGTTGATCACAGGACTAGAAACATGACAAAGAGAGAGGAATCCTAAAAATTAGCAAGCGAATACCGTGTCTTACTCTGGACCGTAACTCACAATCATATTCATTACAGAAGGAGACGATACCAAACTCATCATTTCTACACCCTTAATAAGCAGATATTCACCTCATTTTTGGGAACCACATCTTCATTACACCCTAGATAAACTTGCACCCACTTCACCCTCCACAAAACACATCTTCACAGCATCTTCGACAAACCCATCTTCACTGCTTTCTCAATAAACCTATATTAACTTCACCCTTGATACATGCTTCATTCTAACCTGACCAACCTCCCACTTCAACCATGACAAAAGTAGGTGCACTAAACCCTTGACACCATTGGCCTTTGACTTAAAGGCCAGCTTTGTCGAAAGTATTGTTTCGGTGATGAACACACACACACAAACACACACACACACACACACCATACGAAGGCCTTCCAACGTTCTCTGGTGTCGTCCAAACATTATTCTTTGCTCCACACACAGAGACCAATATCTTGTAAAACGAAGCGAACACCTACCCACATTTCAGACCAAAAAGAAAAACAAAAATGAGTCGAAAGGAAAGATTCACATTCTCTCGCACGTCTGTGTGATGGTGCCCTCACACTATCATAAAGAATGGGGCATATATCTCCTCCTCCTGCCCACCACAACACAACCCCCATGCACTATAATAGGACGGGACACAGCCACCGCTCGCACCCAGCTGGTGCCGAGGCAGGGCCAACATAAACACTCCCTGACCTAAAAGGGGAAGCAGCACTTGCGAAATTGGGTTCACTCCTTATCAATATTCCCGTAGGTCACCACGTCTGGCCTTCTTCAGTCTCTGAGAGATCGCTGGTTTCACTTATGCTGATATGAAGAAGAAAAAAACTAGCCTCATTTTTCATTTACTATCCTTTTAAAATCAGGCACTGACATTTAAAGGGGTTTAAATTCTCTTATCTATGCTATTAGAACCCATTTATTAGAACCTTATCACATCATTGGCCTTATACGACAGTACGAAGAATTCCCTACACATTAAGGAGCTCATACGGCATTAAGGAGCCTCACTAAAGAACGAGTTTATTGCCACACAGCGAGAATTAAGTGACAGCGTATACAGATCGTGTCACATGGAGATAGACTACAAGGTCGTGCTTTCGCCAAGCCATTCTGAAAAGCTTAGAATATTCCTCGAGTACCTCACAGTCCACGGCTTTTCTCGCTTTGAGTGTCGTATTACTTATGGTAAAGGAGACGTTTTTCGTATCCTGAATCTATTCGTATCCTGAATCTAGCATCAACTATATATGTTGAGGTGACAATGGCACTCGTCCATGATGATTTTTGTGAAGGGGTAATCGTTCTTCAGAAGGAGTTCAGATAATCTCTCTCGAAACTATACAATACCAAACATGTCTCACGAAGGACATCCACCTCATCAGGTGTAAACAATTCACAAAGTTTCAAATCCCAACATAAGCACATAGACGTGTACGTCCTTTTACCGCCATGCCAGAGTTTCAACCCTGGCGATGAGATGTACAAGCTGGGATTTGAAACTATAAATCATTTACACCTGATGGAGTGGATTGCCTCCGTGAAACAAGTTGGATATTGTTAAAGTTTCAAGAAATCATCTGAATTCCGACTGAAGTGCGATTACCCTTAGTCATCCCTCTCTTACCTCATAGTCTCCTCTCCCTCTCATTCCTCCTAAACTCGTCTCTCATTATCTCTCTCCCTCACTATGAGGCCGCCCACCCAGCAGGAGGGAGGTGGTCTGATCGCCCACCTCATTAGAACCATATCCCCTGCAGGTGTGTCCCTCAAACTTGGCCAACCTCATTAACTACTCGTAGAAAATGTCACTACCTTTTCCACCACCCAATAACCCTAGCCCTCAACCATCCCAGAGACTTGACAGACCTCGTGGACTTCATCGGCGGTGTTAGCCGTTGTGGCAATACTGAAAGTGGAGGAACAGCGACTACCTCTGTCCACCAGTCTTCAGGCATATGACCTATGGTAAACGCTGCTGAAGACACCCTACAGCAGTTTCATCTCCACTCTCCGTCACTTCCAACACCACTGACTACAAATCCTCAGCTTTTCCATACTATAAGAGCTTTATTGCACTTTTTACTTCCTCTGTATTCTGTGATCTTCCTCTCCATTATTTCTACGTCTCTCTCTTTCTTTACTTCTGTTCGTAGCAGACACCACTCTCTCACCATCATCTCCAATCCATTCTCTGAGACATTCTCTTAATCTCTCACATAATTCATCATGTGTTAGTCTCTCATAATTGTCTCGTATACTTTCCCTCTTTACACTTACCTTTCTCCTGTTCTTACTCCACCTCAAGAATAGTTTGTTAATCCCTTTTAAAACTCTGAACATCATTCTTATTAAAGATTAATGACTGCTCATCTTCCCTTGGCATTTGCCATCCATATGATCAAATTCCTTATAAATTCATATATTAAAAAATGTCTCCCATTCATCAACGTACTGTGGTAGGTCTCCTCTCTCTCTCTCTCTCTCTCTCTCTCTCTCTCTCTCTCTCTCTCTCTCTCTCTCTCTCTCTCTCTTTCTATATATATATGTATGTGTACTAGTAGGAAGAGAGGAAAGTGGTTGGTTCTCAGTGAATGTTGGTTTGCGGCAAGGGTGCTTGATGTCTCCATGGTTGTTTAATTTGTTTATGGATGGGGTTGTTAGGGAGGTGAATGCAAGAGCTTTGGAAAGAGGGGCAAGTATGCAGTCTGTTGTGGATGAGAGAGCTTGGGAAGTGAGTCACTTGTTGTTCGCTGATGATATTGCGCTGGTGGTTGATTCGGGTGAGAAACTGCAGAAGCTGGTGACTGAGTTTGGTAAAGTGCGTGAAAGAAGAAAGCCGAGAGTAAATGTAAATAAGAGCAACGCTATTAGGTACAGTAGGGTTGAGGGACAAATCAACTGGGAGGTAAGTTTGAATGAAAAGCTGGAGGAAGTGAACTGTTTTAGATATCTGGGAGTGGATTTGGCAGCGGATGGAAGGTGGGGGAGGGGGGCGAAAGTTCTGGGCGAGTTGAAAAATATATGGAAATGGAGAACGTTGTCTTGGAAAGCAAAAATGGGTATGTTTGAAGGAATAGTGGTTCCAACAATGTTATATGGTTGCGAGGCGTGGGCTATAGATAGAGTTGTGCGGAGGAGGGTGGATGTGCTGGAAACGAGATGTTTGAGGACAATATATGGTGTGAGGTGGTTTGATCGAGTAAGTAATGAAAGGGTAAGAGAGATGTATGGTAATAAAAAAAAAACAGAAGTGGGTGTTTTGAAATGGTTTGGTCACACGGAGAGAACGAGCGAGGAAAAATTGACCATGATATATGTGTCAGCGGTGGAGGGAACGAGGAGAAGTGGGAGACCAAATTGGAGGTGGAAAGATGGAGTGAAAACGATTTTGAGTGATCGGGACCTGAACATGCAGGAGGGTGAAAGGCATGCAAGGAATAGAGTGAATTGGAATGATGCGGTATACCGGGGTCGACGTGCTGTCAATGGATTGAACCAGGGCATGTGAAGCGTCTGGGGTAAACCATGGAAAGTTGTGTGGGGCCTGGATGTGGAAAGGGAGCTGTGGTTTCGGTGCATTATACATGACAGCTAGAGACTGAGTGCGAACAAATGGGGCCTTTGTTGTCTTTTCCTAGCGCTACCTCGCGCACATGAGGGGGGAGGGGGTTGTTATTTCATGTATGGCGGGGTGGCGATGGGAATGAATAAAGGCAGACAGTATGAATTATGTACAAGTGTACATATGTATATGTCTGTGTGTGTATATATATATGTATACCTTGAGATGTATAGGTATGTATATGTGCGTGTGTGGACGTGTATGTATATACATGTGTACGTGGGTGGGTTGGCCCATTCTTTCGTCAGTTTCCTTGCGCTACCTCGCTAACGCGGGAGACAACGACAAAGTATAATAAGCAAATAAATGAATATATATATATATATATATATATATATATATATATATATATATATATATATATATATATATATATATATATATATAAGTCGGAGATGTATTTGAGGATCTACTTTTGAACGCTTGACCAACAGGAGTTAAGCGGGAGAGTCAACATATCTTAGAAGGACTCACTGCCGTTAAGATGGTGTTGACCTCAGGGGAGGCAGGTTGGTGTAGCGGTGTGTTGCTGTGTACTGCGACGGAACGACACCCAGGACTTAAGCAGTGTACTGTGGGAGAACTACACCATTGGACTTGCTGTGTACTGTAAGGATATTACCACCACGATTTGCTGTCTACTGATAAGGAACTACACCGCTAGACTTGCTGTGTACTGTAAGGGTACTGAACCCAAGCCTTACCGTGTACTGCAAGGGTAATACACCCAGGTCTCACTGTGTACTATAAGGGAAGTATACTCAGGCCTTCCTATGTACTGTAAGGATACTACACCTAGGCCTTACTGTGTACTGTAAGGAGCCTATCCCCAGGCCTTTCTGTGTACTGTAAAGTGTAAGGAAAGTACACCCAAGCCATTCTGTGTCCTGTAAAATGTAAGGGTACTGCACCCAAGCTTTTAGAAGTACTGTACGGGAACCACACCCAATTCTTACTGAGCATTGGAAGGGAACTACATCCACTATTACATCTATATGTATCTATCTATCTAGCTATCTATCAACCTATCTATCTCTGCTATAGTAAAAAGTTTTCCTTTCATCCAGACTTTGTGTGGTATCTTTAATCACAGCTCTGCCTATCACCCATTGTTCCCTCCGCCAGTCCTTGTGGACGCGTCTAGAATTCATCGTTTCTCATCGTTGTACATTTTTATATAAAAACTCTGTGAAACGCATCGTCTCTGCCTTTGTCTTTTCAGCCTTGTGTCCTTGAGATTCTCATTTCTCCTCATAGGCTCTCGTAATCATGAATTTCCCCTCGTTTTTTTCCACGTTAAAGCCATTTTTTTTTCCTGCTTTGCTCCTTTTACAACAATGTCATATTCGCTCATAATCTTCCGTTTTTGTCTCTTTCCCCGACTTATTCACGTCGCGTATTTCCTTTCCTTCACATCTGCTTTCTCTCTATTCCTCCATTCTTCACTTCTCCTTCTACAACAACCTATTCCCCTCAGAGTTCTTCACCGCCTTTCTCGTCCACTATTTCGCATCTCATTCCTGTTTCGTCTGCCTTTTCATTTTCTTTCTTTTTAGTTTTTGTGTTGTCGTTTTCTATTCGTGTACATATTAATCCTTCTTATCATGACTTTTCATAATCATTATCTCTCTTTCTGCTCCTGGATGTTCGTTCTCCACTTACATTTCTCAGCTTCAGTTTCACTTATCTATTCCACTAAAACGTAAATAAGGCATGGGATGCTAGTGCTTTCACTAAGTACCCTTGTGCAATGGTGCCACATGTATGTGGTGAGTATCAGAGTTGATACAGTACATATACAATAGAATATACATAGCTTTACATATGCACATACATAGAATGCATAAAGGGTCGCATAAAGCTTTAAGAAAGAAGGGAATTCCTTTAGAGCAACATCAGTATCCCGTATATAAGATATGTGGCCAAATGTGGGGGGTCACATAAGGTCTCCATCTGGGGCCATGGAGCGGTGGTCCAGCAGATGTCGAGGTAAGCGTCGTATGAGTGGACACCTAAGGAGGTATAGACGATGGCTACCTATGGCTGTCGGGTCTCTCACTTGATACTGATAAGTGCAAGATTTATATACCGGTAGCACAAACAGCAAACTACAACACGAATTCTAGTGAGCTGCAAATGGTCAGGGAGGAAAAGGACTTAGGTGACCTGAGGCCAAGCAAGCAGTGCACAGAAGAAGGAAGATCGTGAACGAAAATTCTTGGAGTCATAGGAAGGACTTTCGAATCTAAGTCTCAGAAAATTATCGTCTGTCTCAACAACTAACTCACTGGCACGTTCCCAACTTAAATACTGGGATAGTTTGGGTAACTCTACTTGAGGAAAGACATGGACGGATAGTAGACTATACAAAGGCGAGCTACCAAGATGATTCCCGGGAAGAGAAACAAATCCTAATACAAGCCGACTAAACGAATCAAATCCGATTAGCTTAGAAAACAGAAGCTTGAGAGACGATCTAATAGAGGTATTCACCACCGTTAAAGGCTTCGATAATCTCGATCTATCGAGCTAGTTAAGGATAAATTCTTCCGATATAACTTGTGGGCAAACGTTATACGTCGAATGGAGAAAACATTTTTTTTCCACCGTTATTGTTAGCATATGGAACGATTTATCAATTAGAGTAGTTGAAAACAGTACCATACATACGTCTTAGTAGACTCAACGAATCCTTCGCTTCAAATCCACGAATGACAATATTTGCACCTTAACTACATGATAAGTATACGTGTCTTTTTCATGAAAAAAAAATGTGTCTTTCTTACTACAATAATCCATAAGTTTCTGTCCTCTTCCACTATTACAAACAGCCTCGTTAGGACCCAGTGGTCTGTTGCTGTTTGTACCGAGTTGTAAAGTTCCCCGACAAAGGCACTAAAACTGTCTTTTCAGACGAAAATAGCAAGTCGTCGGAAAAAGAGACCCCTAGACAGTGCGTATGTCCAACTATGAACCTCCGTTTTCTCTCTATGTACTTTCTCCTCCTCCTTGTACTCACCTTCACCTCCGGGTTCTCCATCGCTCCCTCCCTTCTTCCTTTCCTTCTGGCATACCCCCCAACCCTCACCTTTCCTTCTATCCCTCCCTCCTCTCCATCCCTATCACTCAACGTGTTCCCTTCTTTTCGCACAATATTACAACGTCCCACGAACCTCCTCCAGTCACTAAAACCTCTCCAGAACCTCCTTCAAACCCCTTTCAATTACTACAACCTTTCAAGAACCTCTTTCAAAGTTCCTTCAATCACTTCAACCTCTCCAGAACCTAATCTAAAATCATAAGAATGTCTTACAATCGCTACAACCTCTCCAGAACCTTCTGTAAATTCCCTTCAATAACTGCAACCTCCCAAGTACCTCCTCCGAACCTCTTTCAATCACTATAACCTCTTCAGAACCTCAACCGAACCTTTTCCAGTCACTACAACCTCTCCAGAATCTCCTCCAAACCATATAAACTGCCAGCAGGAGGCTACTTGAGATAATATTCAGCTCATCTATAACATAGTCTCGACAGATGTCACTCAGGGTAATAAGGGCGGCAGTGGAACAAGGGGGTCGTGTTGTGCGCTCTCCTCAAGACACAATAATCCATTAACATCCTATTGTCGTTTCCTCATACCATAGCTGTTGACTCGTACACTACTGTCGTCATATTATATCACGCAACGAAATGATATATCAATGTTAAGTCAATTACTGCATAACTCATCATATCATAATATAATCATCAGTTAACACATCATTGTTGTCTACACTTACCTCAATAACGAATTAATACAGTAGTGTACTTACCTTATACCACAACAATCAGTTAATACAATAATGCAACAACAGTAAATATGTATTACCTCATACCACAGCAATCATTTAACACACTAATACAACAACAGTAAATATGCATTACCTCATTCCACAGCAATAAGTTAAAACATACAACAACAGTAAATATGTAAATAAGTTCAATATTCGTGTTACCACATACCTCTACACTTCTTTACTACAGTCCTAACGCGACTTCATACCACACCAATCCATCTCTTACATCCCTAACCATTCATCATAAGACACCAAGGCACCCCATTTGTATACACCCATGACCACCACACTCCACTGGTACACCACAAAATTACTCCTATGTATCCGTGTTATAAGAATGATCCAGTACACCACTAGTGTCTAACTCGTCAATCAAGAAATTTCATCTATGCTCTTTAGCGTTTCCCCAAGCCAGGGTATTCCACTTTGTAGAATCCGCACAATATCCTAGTGCCTTCACTCTACTACTACGCCTATTTTGTTACCCTACTTGACTACACATCACTGCTGCATTACTATTTTCACACAACACCAGTTGGCCCCACTAACATGCGTCACGCCGGTACCCCTTGCTGTCTACAAGCCTGTCATTGCTCCAAGTTACTTCACTCCAATTACAATAATGTCCTTATGTTTTAACAGGAAAAAAAGAAGCACTTTTATGCTGCAGCCTAGCCATCCCCCTAACCTGCGGCCTCTCTCACGCACTTTTAAATACCCTTGACGTCACCATGGTTCTCGTCCTGATCACGGTGGTATACTAGGATTTTAATTGTTGCCATGCATACATCTGTCGCATACCGCCGATCACAGCATGTGCAAAACGATCACCATGAATACACTCAGACACACATACATACATATATTCATATACGTATATCTAAAGAGAGGAAATATGACAATCTAACAACTCGTAAATCAAGCACTTACTTGTAATGGGCTCTTCTCATAGGCATAAAATACATTCACAATATGTACTAATACCATTCTAAAGATCACCTAGGGTTAGTAACACTCAGACAAACCAGTCATACTAACAAGGTGTTATGAAAGATGAATCGAATACTTATGGTCTGGGATGACTTCTCGCTGGCGCTCTGGCAAGTTAAGTCCTGATGATTAGGGGTCGTCAGGATTAAATACACTTCACTATTTGTGTCTGTCGCTTTGATTATTGTTATTCTCACCATAATTGACTAATAGTAGTTCACTTCACAGTCTTATCACTAACAGATTAGTGGCAATTCACTTTACAATGGTGTCACTAATAGATCAATAGTAATTCACTTCACAATGTTATTAGTAATAAATTAGTGGTAGTTCACTTCACACATATCACCAATAGATTGATGGTGATTCACGTTACAATGTTATTAGTAATGAATTAGGGGTAGTTCATTTCACAATGTTATCACTAAGAGGTTGGTAGTAATTCTGGTAATAATTCACTTCACGAAGCTACCACTATCATAGTTTATTTGTAAGTCACTTCATGATATCATCGTCTTGTTGCTAGGCACTCATCTGTCCTCGTTCAACCACTGACTGGAACTAACTCCATGGTGGAAGAACAAGGTCGGTCACCGGAACCCGCAGTGTTTACAAACTCGGCAACAACCATTTGCTTTCGCGGCGTTGCCACGTCCTCTGTGCTGGTGGTGCTCCTAGCTTAAGGTTAAGGTGTGGTGATAACTAGAGCTCTAACGACCGTTGAGGGGTATGAGATCTACAGATCCAACGGTGCCCCCACTCAAAATGTTCAGGTTGGACTGTAGCCTCAACCTCGGCCATAAGAGCTGAGATGATTGGTGGAAGGTGCCGACGGTGCATGTAGTATCTCGCTCGCTCAAGTTGGGTTTATGACGCGACTAATGGCGATAGTCGTCGTGTGATCGCTGGTAGGAGTCGTGATGTATTTAAAGACGGTTCGGACTCGATCCGAGTCTCTGTAGCCTATCAGTGCACTTGTGAATCGGTACATCGTTGTCAGCCGGCTCCTGTGGCCTCCAGAAATCTATACAGGCAGTTAACACGCAACAGAACAGCTGGAATTTTGTTGTGGATTTTCGCTTGCGCTGTGTGTCGTGAGGACCCGCACACAACCCGCAGGAAGGTCCCAAGGAAACGCCAGAGGACGAAAGCTCTATGGACGCCTAAGGACGTGGGTCTGTCATCACTGCTCTCCACTGCAGGACCCAACACCTCACTGTCTTCCCACAGCCGTGATAGACACCACTCAAATGAACGAAACGGTAAGCCTCCTCACCCGTGTATGATATCCTGCCTCCCCCAGAGGTCAAATATTGTAGAAATCCACTATCATTACCCACGAAACACATCGTACCACGGTAATAGCCCGCCATATACCATGGAAAATACCCCGTTCATTGTCTACGCCCTCACTTCCCTCAAATAACTGGTCGAGCTGTGGAGGCGGGGTTGCCCTTGTCCACATGTAAGTGCAGTTAGCGAGTTTGGTGACTTGGGGAGACTTAAACTACCCTTCCCCAGTCTTGGGGGATGATAGGGAGCCCTAACCCCAGTAGGGAAGTCATTATCACACATTCTGAACTTTCAAACTTGTTGGTGATCGTCATTGTCGATGTCGATTGTATCTAACTGCTCCATATGGGGCGCGTTGTCGCCCTGCGCCATGGTGGTTTAGACGGTAGTTTGCTAGTTTAGAGTTGACGCTACCAACGCGGTGTAGTCCTTCTGCTCCTGTTGCATAGGGGTGAAGACTGTGTCAGAGTAAGAGGGGTGTATGTGATCAATGTTGTGCAGCGCAGTGATAGACGTAGAATGTTTGCTCAAAACAGTGCTAATATGGCAGATATGCCATATGAAAGACGTATTATACAGTGACTGGCACTGTCATTGATTCTTCAGTGTCTTCTTCGCCAATAGAGTTCCCCGATATAGGCACTAAAACGGTCATTTCAGGCAAAAATAGTGAGTTGTGATAAGTGAGCCACATATTGCGTATATCCTCGTATAAACCTACGAGATCCCTCTCTCTATATTTTCTCCTCCCTCCTCTGCCTTTCTGTCTATCTCCCTCCCTGCATTCACCACCCCCTTACCTCGGAGCTCTCCACCGCTCCCTCCCTCCTTTCCGCTCTTCCAGCATACACCTCCACCCTCACCTCTCCCTTTTGTTTCCCTACCTCCTCTTACTCCCTATTAATCTTGCTCCATTCTCTTCCCACAATGTCACTACAACGTCCCCTGAAGCGCCTTCAGTCACTCCAACTTTTCAAGAACCTCCTCCAAACGTTTCTCCTTCAATCACTGCAACCACTCCACAATCTCCTCCAAACTTTCTATAATTTGCACAACCTCTTGAACCTCCTCCAAACCTTCTTCAATCCCTACAATCTTTCCAGAACCTCCTCCAAACCTCCTTTAATCGCTACAACTTCACCAGAACGTACTCCAAACCTCTTGCAATCGCTACGTCCTCTCTACAACCTCCTCCAAATCTCCTTCTATCACTACAACTTAACCAGAACATCTTCCATACTTCTTCAGTTATTACAACTTCTCCAGAACTTCCTCCAAACCTCCTTCAATCACTGCAATCTCTCCAGAACTTACTCCAAACCTCCTGCTACCTCCTCTGAACCTCCTCCAATCCTCTTTCATTCTTACAACTTCTCCAAAACCTCCTTTGAATCTCTTTCAATCACTACTACTTCTCCAGAATCTCATCTAAACCTCTTTCCATTACTATAAACTCTCCAAAATTTCCTCTCGTCACTACAGCCTCTCCAGGACCTTCTGCAAGCCTCCTACAATCACTACAACCTCCCAAGAACCTCCTTCAAACCTCCTTGAATGATTACAACCTCTTCAGAATCTCATCCAAACCTCCATCAATCACTTGAACCTCTCCATAACCCCCTCCAAACCATCCAATCCCTTTCAACTGCCAGCAGGTGGCTTCCTTAGATAATATTCAGCTCATCTATAACAAAGCCTTGACAGATGTCGCTCTGGGTAATGAGGGTGGAAGTGAAACAAAAGGGTCGTGTGCTCTCTCTTCAAGACACAATTCTCCATTAACATCCTCTTGTCATTACCTCACACTTTAACAGTTGACTCGTGCACTACTTCTGTCGTCTCATTATTCCACACAAGGAGAAAATACACGTCGTTCCTTGAGCTTGTTTAAAGTCAGTTGACCATCTCTTATTGGCGGTTTTCTAAACTCATGGCCACTGTTCTACCTCCTCTTATTGACCCAGGCACTTAGACCTCACCATAGGCCTTTGTCCTCAGAGGCACTAATGTTCCCTCTGCAGGACGCCTGGTTCTTTTTTATGTTAGCTGAGACGGCACGGGCAGGTGAGGCCCCTCATCAAGGCCATCCCAATAACGATATACATATACACCCTAGCCTGAGCCAGGTACTCATTTTATCGACCATTCCCTAGGGGTGGATGAACAGCTGGAGTGACTGTGGGCCGACTGCCGTAACCAAGATTCGAACCTACATGCCCTCGACCATGGGCGGCCCGCGAATGCGTCACGGACAGGAACGCTACCCGCTACACCACGGGTATTTCAAACATTTTCAATGAGCAGTATTACAACATGTATATTGCCTACGTTAAAAATGTCACTGGATGACACTGGTTTGTTAACTGAATGATTGCACGCACAATCTACACACATGCAGTAATCACGATAATCAACATTGCCTAACGACAATTAGTAACAGCCCCAGTGTGCTCTTTACAAATTAGTTCCGTGGTAAATCCCACTTACTGCCGATGATTACAAAGCGAATAATCACGCAATTGCAGTAGTGTGTTGCAATGCTTTCATACATCCCTGTGCTCACCTCGCATCTCTACCACCCTACCACGCACCCCTGTCGTCACCTCACGTCACTACAGTCCACCCACACACCCATGTCATCACCTCACATCACTACAGTCCACCCACACACCCATGTCATCACCTCACATCACTACAGTCCACCCACACACCCATGTTATCACCTCACATCACTACAGTCCACCCACACACCCATGTCATCACCTCACATCACTAAAGTCCACCCACACACCCATGTCATCACCTCACATGCACTGATTTGATCACCTCACATCAACACAGTCCATCCATAGACTCATGTCATCACCTCACATCACCACAGTTCCTCTTATCCCACCCTGTACTCACCTCATATCACCATACATTTCCCTTTACAGCCATACATCATCAGTAACAACCATCTAGTCATCTCACATAACCACGGGCCTCCCATACACCCCTGTCATCACCTCACATCACTACAGTCCTCTCATGCATCCTTATAGTCACCTCCTATCACCACAACCCTCCCTTCCAGCCATGTAGTCACCTCACATCACATCATTCCAACCCTCCCCATATATTCCTGTCGTCACCTCAGGCCACAGCGCGTCAGTAATCCACCCTTTTGGTCGCACCCTCATCGGTTCATTTAGGTTTATTGAACCCGAATTATTTCCAGGCAAACGGAATAATATTAGGACAATGGATCCTGCCGTAGGCTAAACACACTTGGTAAATTTACTTTGGAAGTGCAAATGAAATATCCCCAATCTAACAGATTGATGGAAGTTGGCAAAAAATATGTCAAAAATGTCCTTATTTTTTCATGAAAAGGTTGTGTTTGAAAATGACACATCTGATACAAAATATAGCAGTTTTATTGTCATATAAACATATGGCATAAGATAATTAAGCATGTTATTAAACTCATGAATCGTGGGTATTTTGTGGTGTTATCTCGCACACCAGAGTTTTTAAATGTTATGGGAAAAAAAGTGTATATAATGTCAAAGTTGACGTATGACACCCTAATTCATTGTAGATATTGCACACACACACACACACACACACACACACACACACACACACACACACACACACACACACACACACACACACACTGATCTTCAGTCTTTATGAGGTTCCTGCAGCACTCAGGAAACTGGCCACGTCCTCCGGTTGGGACCACAGGTTTGTCAAATACTCACCCATCCATCATACTCGAAACTCATTCAAATCCCTATAGAGATTCCTTGCAGCAGGTTCTGAAATCATATAGAACTTCATACCAGACACATACGCCTGCAAGCGACCTAAGCACAGAAGATATCTTCATCCACTCCTGGTTGCACAACAAAATCCCATACAGACGAAAACTTGCCAGCATAATATCCACCGTAGAATCCCCTCCCCCCAAGTCCTCTAACTTCCATTCCTCACTGCTGCCATAGATATCCGACTCCTTTAAAAAACTGATCCACAACAACAGAGGTCAATCAAAACATTCACTTTTCAGAGAAAGTAGGCTTTGTGATGTTAGTTTTATGGAGATTCCAGGAGAGAGTGGAAGGCATGGTCATCTGGAACATGTTTATGTTGTTATGGGGTAGAATCATGGTGTTTTGAAGCGGAGTAGATAGGAAGGAGTGACAAGAAAAGGCATCGGGAGAAATTACATCTCAGCACCACAAAACTTAATCAGGTTACTGCTTTCCATTCTGAGATGCTGCACAGGTCCAAAGTGCGAGAGGGAATAAGCTCAGCGCGAGAAAGAGAACTCGTATTGGAATAAGGACGAGAAAGAAAATAAGCCGAAGTACGTAAAGTGGAATCATCAGCTTGAGAGTTAACTCCACTGCTGATAGGTTAAAGAGAGAGAGAGAGAGAGAGAGAGAGAGAGAAAAGCCGCTCCGTCAACAGTACCTGCAGTAGATCGGCTGGAGAGGAAGCTACGCATTCGGGAATAAAAGATAAAGCAGAAGAACCACAGGAGGGAAATTAGAAAGCAAAGACCTGTGTTACACCGTGTCAAATCCTCTTGGGATGTCGAGGGCTACGATGAAAATTTCACCCACGTCCCTGAGAGGGGAGGACCAGCAGTGGTGAGACACACAGGAGAGAGGACCTCCAGGAGAAATAGCCCTAGGAAAGAAGAGGTGATGATCAGAGAGAAGATAATCAGACTCAAGGAGAGTCTCAAAGACTGTGGGAGAACAGGAGTGAGAGAAATGGGCAGGTAGTTGGATTCCATAAGGGTGTTTGCCAGGAGAAGGAAGAGTGTGGATTTTTAGACAGACAAAATACGCGAGAAAGGATCTAAATCTGTCTTTTTTTTTTTTAGGCGGAGTGCTGAGTTGAACACCCGCTACCTCTGCAGAAAATCTGGGTCTTCAGTTCCCCCTGGCCTACCTTTCCGTAGCTGGTCTTTGACTGGTGAACGACCCACGAACCAATCAATGTGGAATGTCTGGCATCGTCCAGAATTATTAACTACCAGTTACGTTCATCGTATTACATGATACGAGTTGAAATACTGACCTCAACTCGATTTCTTTGTCGTTCTATCTCTAAACTTCTGTTCCTTGCGATTACCTTAATTCACTTGCACACACACACACACACACACACATATATATATATATATATATATATATATATATATATATATATATATATATATATATATATATATATATATATAGTTCTTAATATTTTTGCGTAGTAGTAAGTACAAGCCGTTGAAGCAATTATCCAGCCGATAAAGAAAAATAATTTACTCAAAATGATACAGCCACTTTGTCCTTGACGGAGAGTCTGTGTCACCGCGAGGGGAAAAATGGGGGTAATTTTTCATATCAAATTACACCCAGCCTCGACCATGTGTGTTGTGTCGTAATATCTCCGGGCAGCCATTACTACACCCTAGGCGAGAGTTAGGATCTTTTCCATTATTCATGGGCCGTTCTGTCTTATACATTGCATGCCTGGCAGGGTGGGGACCTCAGGGAATGCCATCCATGTAATATTTTTTATCCTCCGATGACTCGAGGCGATGTCGAAAGGCAGGGGTTGTGTTCCCCTTTTTTGGTAATTCCAACAGACATTCCTAAAGCTGAAATTAGCTTTTGGTATATATGAGTTACATTCCATATGTGAATTTCACAGTCGGGGATAACAGAGTCATACGCTCGAGGGACCTCAATCTCTTCAGAACTTTCTCTATCATACAGTTTTCTAAACTTTTTTTTTGCTCTCCGTATTCTCAGTCTCATCATTTGGGCCTTTGCCATTCAGTCATTACTTTAATATTACACAACTACCTTCTCTTCATCTCTATTGTTCCACTGAGGCATCTATAATCTTTGTTGCTATTCTCTGCACCTTTTCTCTTAGTTATATGTGTTTCTGAGTGAGACAACGAAGCTTGAAAAGCTATGGTTTGAAATAAGTTATGAGTAGCTTGAAGAGCATACCATATCCATGTACTAAAATGTAATGCTATTGAATGTTCCTATGATGGGGTTCAAACAGCAATGTCGAGCTTCAGATCCCTCTCACACGTTGACTCCCGCAGATTAATCGCTGTTTAAAATGGTATTCGTATGCGCGTCTTCTTTCAGTAAGTTCTGTCGTTCTCATTTTTCTTTGGCTCATTCCATCAGACCAACTTTGGTGTTTGTCTGCGTCGCTCAGTAAGTTGATGCAGCCTTCATCACTTTTTTTTTTTCACCCCCGTATGACCATGGCATCATCGACAAACAGAGTGAGGTATGGGTCCAAACTCTCTGGCTAGTCGTTGACGTATATAAAGAAGAGTGATCATCCTCGGATCAAGCTCATTGACATGCCACAGGTAACCCCAACCCAATTCGTAAAGGATCCTCTGACTTAAGTGTTTCGTTTCCCTTCACGCTAGGAGTTTCTATAAGTTTGAGTCATCTCCACCATATTCCTGCTTGAAGATCCAGTGCATTTCTCAGTGTGGGATAGGGTCAAATGCTCTCTGGCATTCCAGACACACACAACACACTCACGCATGGGAGTCTGAGAAGATTGTTGTGCTAAATCCGCTTTGTCCCTCACTTAGATAATGTCTTCTCAGCAAGTAGTCATCCATTTGCTTTTTGATAACCCTTTCCAGCCTTTTACAGACCACACTCGTTCGAGAGACTACATGTAGCTCAGTACAAACTTTCTCTGTCTCCTCTCTCAAAGATGGGTACGATATTTGCCCTCGTCAACTCACTTCGAGCTTAACTTTCCTTCAGGGATATACTGAATATCTTGAGCTGACTGTAAAGTGTATTTGGGCACTTTCTTAGCACATGAACCTTATGTAGGTCAAACGTCTTTTAGCAGTGTCTGTTTACGACTTATCTCCTCAATCTGGATGCGTTCTAAAGTCGCTGGTGTTAGGGCTATCGAGTCGTCCACAGTAAGAATACTTTTGAGCATGTTATTCAGCTCTTCTCACATGTTCACATAATCCTCTTTAAAGTTTCCCCCTCTGAATCCCTTTGCCTGAATAGCTGTTACTTAACCAACAGTTTTCTCCTTATAAGTTTGTGTAAAAGCTTTGGATTATCCGTTGCCATGTCTACTATATCATTTTCATAATATCTCTGCTCATCCTTAGTTTATCTGCTGTATCCACTCCAGTATCTTTTAATACTTTTCAAATGTTTGGTTGACTATGGCACCGTCTATATCTTCAAAGCTTTCTAAGCTTCTTTGCTCTGTGACCTCCTTTTCTATACTATATACATCTCACTTCTATCCTTCCTGTATTTGAAACTAATGTACCCATGTTCCTATTCCTTCACTAAAGATTTCACAGAACCTTCCATGACTTTGATATAAACCATGGTTGCAGAACTCTGTGTGTGTGTGTGTGTGTGTGTGTGTGTGTGTGTGTGTGTGTGTGTGTGTGTGTGTGTGTGTGTGTGTGTGTTTCGTCCGGTTTAACACTTGCACTGAACAACTGCCTTGAAGTCATGAACATCTTTAATGAACATCTGCCCTAAAAACTGAACATCTTAGATGAACGTTTGCCATTTCTTATTAATACACCTTGACAGAATAGGCTGTCTGATTACTTAACCACGTCATCACAAGTGATTTGTTGAACTACTTCTACCCTGAATACTGAACACCTGAACAATCTCTCTGAGCAGCACCCTGAACACCTGAACAACCTCTCTCCATCACCGTGAACACCTGATCAACCTCTCCAACACCATGAACACCTGAACAATCACTCTCCAACAACGTGAACACCTGATCAACCTGTCCAACACCGTGAACACCTGATCAACCTCTCCAACACAGTGAACACCTGATCAACCTCTCCAACACCGTGAACACCTGATCAACCTCTCCAACAACGTGAACACCTGATCAACCTCTCCAACAACGTGAACACCTGATCAACCTCTCCAACACAGTGAACACCTGATCAACCTCTCCAACACCGTGAACACCTGAACAATCACTCTCCAACACAGTGAACACCTGATCAACCTCTCCAACACAGTGAACACCTGATCAACCTCTCCAACACAGTGAACACCTGATCAACCTCTCCAACAACGTGAACACCTGATCAACCTCTCCAACACAGTGAACACCTGATCAACCTCTCCAACACCGTGAACACCTGAACAATCACTCTCCAACACAGTGAACACCTGATCAACCTCTCCAACACAGTGAACACCTGATCAACCTCTCCAACACAGTGAACACCTGATCAACCTCTCCAACACCATGAACACCTGAACAATCACTCTCCAACACAGTGAACACCTGATCAACCTCTCCAACACAGTGAACACCTGATCAACCTCTCCAACAACGTGAACACCTGATCAGCCTCTCCAACAACGTGAACACCTGATCAACCTCTCCAACACAGTGAACACCTGATCAACCTCTCCAACACCGTGAACACCTGATCAACCTCTCCAACACAGTGAACACCTGATCAACCTGTCCAACACCGTGAACACCTGATCAACCTCTCCAACACCGTGAACACCTGATCAACCTCTCCAACAACGTGAACACCTGATCAACCTCTCCAACAACGTGAACACCTGATCAACCTGTCCAACACCGTGAACATCTGATCAACCTCTCCAACACAGTGAACACCTGATCAACCTCTCCAACACCGTGAACACCTGATCAACCTCTCCAACACCATGAACACCTGAACAATCACTCTCCAACACCGTCTACACCTGAACGATCACTCTCCAACACCATGAACACCTGAACAATCACTCTCCAACACCATGAACACCTGAACAACCCCTCTCCAACACCGTAAACTCCTGAACAACCTCTCTCCAACACCGTGAACACCTGATCAACCTCTCTCCAACACCATGAACACCTGAACAATTTCTCTCCAACACCGTGAACACCTGATCAACCTCTCTCCAACACCGTGAACGCTTGAACAATCTCCCTCTCTGAGCAACTGCCCCTGACATCTCTTAACCACATTAAAAATGAAAAGGAAAGACACGCACAGAAAAAAAAGGCAGCTGCTTTCCCCACCATGGAGTGGTTCAGGAAAGTCGAGGCGTATTTGAACCTCGACTCCAACCAAACTTATCTGGGAACATTTTTCTCTCCATTCGCCTGGTCTGAGCGGAGTCCACGTTGTATTGACCCACCTCGATACGTCGCTCACTTGTGAAGGGAAATTTAAAATACTTCACCACTCCCGATGTGACCCACTCTGGCCGTCTGCTCAAACGCATCGCGGCCCGTCTGCTCAAACGCATCACGGTGCCATTCTCGTATTGCTTTTAGGATATCCCTTATTCATTCTTCATCCATGAGTATATCAAGAAGGATTTTTTCACTCCTAAAGGAATGTATATATATATATACATCCTATTGTTTTCTATTCTTTCCAGCAGATAGTAAGGTCTGTCCCACACATAATTTCCAGGGTGATTTGAAACAGTTTTGTTTTTATATCTGTTTTCTCTTATAATACTAATTCAGGTTTACGAATGAGAGATTCGAACTCTCATGTATCTATCAGTATTAGAATGTTCTGTTCAAAATTCCATATGCTTTCGTCTCCATTTTTTTTCTCTTTTCAGTTCATATGATCTGGATGAGTTTCGTTCACATACCCCATCTTCTTCATTCTGCTCTTCTCCTCCCTTCTCTAGCCTCCTTCTTCGCCATTGCCTTTCATTCAGCCTTTTTAAAAGACTTTAAATAGCTCGTCCTCACGATGAGGCTCGAAGCGGTAATAATACGCTAACTTTTTGTGTATTTCTCGGTATTTCTTATAGTCACCCATGGTCCATTCCACAGGACCTTATAGTCACCCATGGTCCATTCCACAGGACCTTATAGTCACCCATGGTCCATTCCACAGGACCTTATAAAGAACAGAACCCGCCTCTGTTTTATTCGCCGGTAATCACGGGTAATTGTAATTACATCTGTGGATATCACTTGGGGATTGGAATGATTACTTCTTCTCCCACACCCGGGAACAAGACGGGGACATCAAGAGGGGTGTGGGAGAAGAGGCATCGCTCTGTCACTAACGCAATATCTGGTTACGAACAAACAAGGTAATTTGCATGCTGTGTACCCTCGATTATATTACCTCTGCCGCTTAATTAATACAGGCAGAGCTCCCTCGATGCTGTTGCCCGGTAGGAGAGATGTTAATTGTTTCAAGGGAACGGGCAGTTCACCTTAAAGTTTATGTCTTTAATGTTGCAGTTACTATCAAGGAGGAGGGTGGGAATTTTGAGAAGAGCCCTGGGACATGTGTAGACTCGGGACATTATGGCCAGCAACATCGTTAACCCGCTAGTCGTCTCTCTCTCTCTCTCTCTCTCTCTCTCTCTCTCTCTCTCTCTCTCTCTCTCTCTCTCTCTCTCTCTCTCTCTCTCTCTCTCTCCTCCCTCCCTCCGTCTCTCTCTCTCTCTCTCTCTCTCTCTCTCTCTCTCTCTCTCTCTCTCTCTCTCTCTCTCTCTCTTCTCTCTCTCTCTCTCTCTCTCTCTCTCTCTCTCTCTCTAACATTGCATTAATGTCTCGCAGTACACACAATGAAAACATTAGACGAGCGAAAGTCCCGGAAACGCAGATGGAATGATGGTCATTGAAGACACTAACGAGGAGATTGAGAATCGTGCATCATGCATAGAACAACTACAGAAACCATTTACAAGAAGACGTTTCATGCAGGTTTCTTGATCTTTCCCTTTTAGTTGAGGCGACGCCACGAAACACGATATATTACCCGAAGGTGCGAATGATTATTGGCTTTGGATATCTGCCCAGAAGGGACGGGTTAGGAAAGATCCGGGTCAGGCATGCCGCGGGGGCTTAGAGGTCTTATCCTAAGAGTGGCAGGAGTTGGGGGCTGGTGAAATAATTGGTTGTGGGAATGTAGAAAGCAGGTTAGCTGTACGTATTGGTGAAGGTGTGTACTTGTCATCGTGTGGTGGGTGGATGCTTACGAGGTTAGCAAGAGTTTTCTGGTTGTGAGGAGGAGGAGGAGGAGGAAGAGGACTCTGGGGGGGATATAAGGAGTGTCTGGATGTAGAGAAGAGGAGGAGAGATGGTTGTAGGTGTGAGTTAAAGGGAGAATCTGGTGGTGGAGATGAGGTAAAGGATTTGAGGTGTGGTCGTGGCAACCGGGTGTGGGTTTTAGGTGAGAATTGGACTGTAAGACTAATAGATAACTTGATAGGGATGATAAAAAAAAAAGGAAATAAGGAAACTATATCTACATACGGATGACACTAGATAAAGAGAGTTTTTGATTTATCTCCTTCGTGAGAATGGAACTGGTTATGAAGAGAGATAAGGTCGATAGTCGACACCAGATGCAGATGGAAGCTGGATGTAAATATGAGGAAGGGATAGACTGAGGAATGAGACTATACCGATAATTTCAGAGCGTTTGTAGGGAAAGAATGGCTGTGAAAAAGAGAGAGTAGATTGGTTAAGAGGGCCGATCGTGATAATAGAATTCGCTGAGGTAAAGGACATTGAAGAGAGAGTAACGAAGAGACATTTCGACCCATGTGTGAGAGGACTTCTCCCCACACGATACATACATACATAGAAATCTCTTTTCGATGTAGTTACAGAGAGATACATCCATGGGCTAAATCATACCCTATGCATGAAGAGAGTATTTGGTTGTCGAGGAGTGATGCGTAGGCGATGGGAAGCAGCTGCGAGGGAATATGGAAGGCCATAAAAGAAATGTGTCTGAGTAAAAGGATTTCCAGGTACTTGTGCAGAGCCTTTCTGGGGAAAGTCGTTAACACGTGTGTATTTGCGGTCGGCTGCATTTCCCTGAATGGCTTTTGTACTCTTATGTGAAGTCCACCTCAAACGACATGTTACCTTTGTGTGGCAAATTTAGGAAATGGTTGGAAGGCGAGTCATACACCAGCTTCTGATTCCCTCAAACAACACTTGCAAAAACACACACACACACACACACACACTTTGGGGCCAACACAGTGGCTGCCAAGTTCCCCTCCGTAGCTCGGGTTGTCGTCTTTCCTCTTTTGCCCCACTTCCACACGAGTTGATACGCACAAACACACTCTCTCGTTCCCTCACGCACAAAACACTTAACTCACACGAACCTGTATTTTCAACTTGAACTCTCTTCCTACGGTGAGCGCTACGCGCTATCCCAGACAAAATCTCGTCAAACAAATGGATAGTTACACACACACACACACACACACACACACACACACACTCACACACACTGGACCCGCATGGATTAACAGTATAAACTCAGAGCTTGTCCTCACCTTTGCCTTCTGTGGCACGTCTTCCCGTCCACTAGCGTAACCCTCCTAGTGCTCTTCTCCTCTCCTCCTTCTCCTTCAAGACGACCCAGAAGCAGGTCGATGGTCTGCCAGCCGCTCCCCGTTAAACAGAACGTTCCCACTTGCGGGTCCCCCGTGCAACAGACGAGGCAGGTGGGGAAGAACACTCCAGCGTACGTGGAACAGACAGATAACAGAAGACCCTGATGATCGACGACGAATCTATCTGCTTAGAAGAACAGGATTAGTATCCTTAGTTCCTAATCTACGTAGATAGAGATGGGATATGGAAGCAGAGAGCTCCGTGGACGTGGAGGAGTGAGAACACTCGAGGCAGGAAGAATGGCAATGCACAACGGTGGTGTGGTGTGAGTTCGAGAGTGGGTGAAGGACGAACACATAATACAGGCGGGAGGACTAGCAAGTGGAACAGGACAACTCCAAAGTGAAAGGGAGAGGAAGAACGCTTTATGGTAGAGGAGGAAGAACACTCCATAATGGAAGAAGGATGAACACTCCATAATGGAGGAGGAGGATCGCTTTATAATGGAGAAGGGAGTACTCGCCATAATGGAGGAGGGATTAACACTCCATAATGGAGGAGGGTGAACACTCAATACCGGAGGAGGGATTAACACTCCATAATGGAGGAGAGATGAACACTCCATAATGGAGGGGGAAGAACATTCCATAAAGGAGAAGGGATGAACACTCCATAATGGAGGAGGGATTCACACTCCATAATTGAGGGAGGGTTAGAGAGGAAGGCCATTTATTATGGAAGTATTGCACCCGTTAGAGCCAGTCATGAGAGACTCCCTCCTCACTGTACAACACTCGGGCCAAAATCCTCGAAGTCAATCGCAGCTGGGATTTACCAGGGGCTGATTCAGGCGAGACGTGCCATGAATCTTTTAAAGGGAGTTTCATTATCTATTTAACCTTTATAGTGGCGTGGGAGGAGTTCGGCGGGATATACACTGACATGAACGTACCTCCGAGTGACATAGTTTAACTTGCAAACTCGCGTAAAGGGAATTACAATGAGGCCAGTCTTGTATGTTTATTCATGAACACAATTGTAATTATGGAAATTTCATAGGAAACTGAATATGAGTGTGGGAGTATGTGCGTATTCGTATGCGTGCGCCTGTGTGTGTGTGTTGGTGTGGGTGTGTGTGCGCGCGTATTGGTAGTTGACTGTAATGACCTAATTTTGCCCTACGGTGAAGTGAGTTTTAACGCTCGTGGACCCCTATCTTTTGAGTTGTCTCTAATAACATACAACTCCTTAAACTTCTCTATGCTGTCCACTTTCACACTCTCACAACCCAATTTCTTCTGCTCACCATTACCTTTATACTACCAAAGGTACTTTTCTACATCTTTTCAGACAATGTCTTGCTTAATTTCATGTTATGTCCTGCGGTTGTTCTATCCTTTTATTTTCCGAAGAGCGCATCACTGTGTATGACGTCAAGCTGGTTCTAAAACCAAAAGGTTGTGATCAGGTCACCTCTCACTCCTCTCTCTCTCTCTCTCTCTCTCTCTCTCTCTCTCTCTCTCTCTCTCTCTCTCTCTCTCTCTCTCTCTCTCTCTCTCTCTCTCTCATGGTGATCAAATCAAAGGCCTCAGGCCTTTCCCATGTAGCTCAGCCGTCTTACTTAACACTCCAATTACTGCTGCCCTCCTTTGGAACTTCTCTATCAGTTCTTTGTGCTTCTTTAATGGTGGTGACCAAATTTGGGAAACATAACCCCTGGTCGAATGTAGGATACCAGCAGTTTCCTGAGTATTTCCATATCCATTTAGCATAATGCTATTATGATATTTACCGGCAGGGAGTTTGCACCCTTTATTATTCTCCTAATGTGGGACTCTGGCGACAGGTTAGGGACTATGTCGACTCAGGTCCCTCCCACACACACATATTCCTGCAGCTTATTTTCTGCTGGATGATATTCGTATTGAGACCTCCTTTCACTGCGTCCATTTCTTATTACTTTATATTTACTCGGGTTGAATTTCATCAGCCATGCATCAGAACAACTTTCAAGTTCGTATACGTATCGTACAAGTAGCACTGTAAGTTGATGCAATTTCCCTCGCTTTTTAGTCCCCTCATAACCTTGGCGTCATCATCAGCAAATATGTTCAGGTACGAATCCAATCCAGCGGGCAAGTCACTCACATAGACCAAGAAGAGCATTTTTTCCAGGGAAGAGCCTTGTGACGCTCTGATGGTGACCTCAATCCATTTCGAGAAGGCTCCCTTGATATACCCCAACCCCTTGTCCACTGCCAGTAAGATAATCTTCTATCAACGTCTTCCTACCTGGAGGTCCGTTATCTGTACCATCCTCCTATTTGTGATAGTGTCAAATGCTTTCAGGCCTTCCAGATTTAGACAATCAGCTCAATTTCTTTTTTACGCCTAAATCGGAGCTCACTCTCTTGTAGGAATCTGAGAAACGTCATTACGCACGACCTCTTTTCCCCATCATCATGCCGTCTCTCAGGTAGTGTCTCTTCTACAAGAAAGAATAGGGATGATACCGTCTTTCACTTAGGTCATTTTTACTATGCAAGAAGTGAGAGGGCCAATAGGGCCATGGTAGTGTGAAGGTAGAACAACCAGAGGCCATAACACTAAACTCTGCAGTAAACATGTGGGAAAAGGTGTAAAGAAGTACTTTTAAAGTATCAGAGTAGATGTTGAATGGAATGGCGTATGTTGTCCAGTTGTAAATGCTGACAGTATAGATAGGTTTAAAAAACTGCACAGCACTTTGGAAAGTTCATGAAGTGGGGTTCCATGAGGATGTTGCTTTCTCCCTCCTTCCTGGGGTCGGGCCTTCGTGGGTTCCAATCCTGGGCGTGGCAGTCAGCCCACACGTAACCCAGGTGTTCATCCTCCTCTCGGTGTTGTCGAGGAAGGCTGGTGCGTGTGTGTGTGTGTGTGTGTGTGTGTGTGTGTGTGTGTGTTGTGTATACGTACATATGAGTAGAAACAGTCTATATGGAATTTTAAGACAAAGGCAGCACGCGTGTAAAGCTCTCTCTAGGTAAAGCAAACTCACACACATTCTTATATCATTTTGCTTAAGCAGCCATGTGTATATGTAGACCTCAATAAGCTACCTCTTCGGAGGATATGGTCAGCGCAAGCAGGCGACAGCGATAGGCACGGTACACACACACACTCACCACACACACTAACTAGTTGTGCAATACCTCTTGTAGCTTGCCTCATTCGTTCCATTGAGGTCGACCATTTTTCTTTCCATCTTTCTTTAATTCTCAGTAACGTAGTATTCACTGCTTCATATCCTGCCATCTCGGAAGACTTAGAGAATCGAAACACCAATAATATCCTCGTCAATGACTGAACGGAACCACAGTTGAAATGCGCATCGCTGGCCCATAAGTATAAGGGGTTGTGTACACGTAGTCATAGTCTGTTGACTTTAGAGTCTCGAAAGCGTCTCAGCCTTTATAAAGAGCTTTCACCAGAGGGGGTTACATAATCTGATTTGTTTTTTACTTAAAAGATTTGGAATCTATTATTCCACATAAAAAAAAGTTTCGAAGGTTTTGAAGTCAAAAGAATAAAGAATTGAGTATTTAGAATGTATCCATCACTCTCTCTCTCTCTCTCTCTCTCTCTCTCTCTCTCTCTCTCTCTCTCTCTCTCTCTCTCTCTCTCTCTCTCTCTCTCTCTCTCTCCATCTGTCTACATGGTGGTTCAGATGCTATTGACCCTATCTAAACAGATCCACACTCCTCCTCCACACTTCGTCCTTTGATTTAAGACCAGACTCGCAAACTTATTCAAAGTATTTCTTAAATTCTTCCCTTTTTTTACACGCTTGATTTTGTTCGTCAAAAATCCATTTTAGTACACCATGTTCGTTCGTTCGTTCGTCAAAACCATTTTAGTACACTTTCTTTTTCGTTCGTTGCTCCGAAGCCATTTGAGTCCACTGTGTTATGAGCAACGCCTATGTGTACTGTGTTTTAAGCAACACCCATGTGTACTGTGTTATGAGCAACACCCAAGTGTACTGTGTATTATGAGCATCACCCATGTGTACTGTGTTATGAGCAACACTCATGTGTACTGTGTTATGAGCAACACCCATGTGTATTATGAGGAACACCCATGTATACTGTGGTATAAGCAACTCCCATGTGTATTGTGTTATGAGCAACACCCATGTGTAGTATGAGCAACACCCATGTATACTGTGTTTTATGCATAATGTGTATTGTGTTATGAGCAACGCCCATGTCGTTTTCCTTTTGCCAGATCTTCGTATCCCAATAGTGAGGTCAAATATCATCTTTCCTCCTCAT